>NC_056731.1:1277772652-1278072652 GCF_019279795.1 Protopterus annectens | reverse complement strand
CCGTGAAAAGCCAAAAGAAAAACAAAAAACATAATAAGTGCAGAAGCTATGGACTATTTCAGTATATCAGCACTGTTATTGGAGACAGTAATATTTGATTTGGATATTGCTGACATCTACCTCCAATGTACATAATAAAAGGTTCTTAACCAAACTACAGTGTATGCAAACTTTTATTCTGAAAGGTACAAGAAGACTTGGCACATAAAGGAGAGACCTGTTCAGCACAATTCTGGGTAATTAAAAGATAAAGGCATTCATTCTAGTCTCATTCCAATTTCTTTCAGTTAGTTCATGTTTATTCTAGTATTCTGCAGTCCTATCAGTTCTTACACTCATCATTATGGAAGTGTTCACACTCACTCATTTGAAGAATTATGCAGATGGATCCTGTGCTACATCCAGTGACAGGATTATCTGACTTATCAAGAAAGAATTGCCGATGATGCAAGGAGCTGTGCAGCAGTAAGAATCAGAGTAACAAACAAGCTTTGGCGTGACTTTAATTTATACTTCACATAAAGCATGCATGGCCACTGGTAACTCTCTCTAACAGAGCATCTCAAAACAGTATGTGTGAAAATGACAGAACCAGATCTGCAGAAAATCCGTGTGTGGAAGTAAGGTACATAAGGAAAGCTGGTGGTGGAATGCAGAAGTCCAAAACGTTATCAAATGAAAGAAGAAGTGCAGGAAGAAGTAGAGAATAGAAAACAGGGGGACATGCTAAGAAAAAGCACTGGTTGGCTAACAAAAAGGTTAAGAGTGCAGTCACAATGACAAAGAATAAAGATGACAAGAGAACTTATAGCAGCTTCTTGCAACATGACTCAGCAATTGAAACAAAGAAGCTCTATCAGGGTGCAAGGCAACAACAGAAAGACAAAGTCAGCAGATGCCGTTAATAAGGAATGCCAGATGTAATCTTTTCATGACTCCGGGGACATCAAGGCCAGATGGAGGGAATACTTTAGTTTGTGAATGAAGAAAACCATACAGAAGCTGTACTGTCACATGCACAGCCTACAATGAAAGAGGAAGAAGAATTCACCCAAGAAGAAATATAAACTGCACCAAGAATAAGGAAGTCAGGGGAAAATGCCAGGCAAAGATGAAGTCACAAAGGATATGATCAACATATTGGTTGTATTGGGGTCTTGAGGATTCTCACTGCAGTGTGGAGAGTGAGACAGAGAGAGAGAGAGAGAGAGGCATATCCCAGATACTGAAGAAGAAACATTCTAGTGCCAATGTACAATGGAAATATTCACAACTGTGAGCAGTACAGAGGCAGCAAATGCCTGTCACTATATTTAAATGATATAATGAATAGTCAGAGTAGTAGAAAGTAAGATGGGAGATGAGCAGTTCAAACTTTGATCAGGATACAGCACAAGTGGCCTAAAGTTTGCGGTGAGTCAGACAGTGGAAAAGAAGTTAGAGATGAGGAAAGAATTCAACTGAGCATGCCATTACATAGATAATGCATATGAAAAGTTTCTAAGAAAGCTGATTTGGAAAGTCCTATGATGGCTTAAAGTCCAAGACACATTGATAGAATTAGTTCAGGCTGAATGCAAGATCCCAATGACACAAGGACAAACAGCGTTCTGGTTCACAGAAATGTTTCCAGCGGGAGCAGATGTGCATCAGTTAGGGCTGCCACCTTTTCAAATCCATAAAGTGGGACGTTTTATGGAATTGTGGGATTTTCCAGAAAAAACATAGCAACAACTGGTGCAAACGACTTAACTTCAATTTATTTGCCAAAATAAAAGCTCACTTTTGTAGATGTTAGGTAGTTATGTTTTTTCATATAATATTAACATGTTTAAGATCAAAATAACTATTTTCTGAAACTATTAGTTAAAACTTATAAAATATTTATTTTCTGTGCTAAAATCAAAGGACATTTACAATTTTTCATGTTTTTTATATTTTTTTTTTGTACTACAAAACTTCCCAAATAATGACTGTCCTGTATAAAGAGGTTGGGGGCTAAGGTTTGGCATAATGGTTAAAGTGTTTATCTCACATACAAGAGGTACAGGGTTTGATTCTGACCAGGAGGAAATTGATTTAGTGTAAAATAGTCCACAAGGGCAGTTAGCCTTATACTTACCTGTGAGGAACAGGTGGCAACCTTAGCAAGAATTTTTAGCTCTGAGCCCTCTCCTGCTCATAATAGTGATAGATTACAACAGCAAAAACACATCAACAAAGTTGCTGTATGTAGAGGATGTGGCACTAAAAACAGACTCTGAAGGGGAGCTTCAGCAAATGATGGGGTACTAGAATGCAAAACTGAATGTACATGGGATGAAACCAAGTACAGGTTAAGACAACCGTCATAGCAGAAAACAGAAGCAATTAGTACTAGATACTGAAATTGAACCAGAAGGGGAAATACTGGAATAGGTTACCAGTTTCAGGTTTCTGAGAGATGTGGTTGAGGAGAAGACAAATCTAAATTAGGAGTTCAAAGCTGCTATTAGAGGTACTGCAGCCAAATGGCACAAAGTGTTAGGGGTAGGGTGTAACAGCAGAATGCCACAATAACTGAAAAGTAAGGTGTGCAAAACAGTGGTACAATCACTGCTTTTGCATGACACAGAAACCTGGGCAAAGTGGTCGAAGAACCTTGATCTGATGGATATGAAGTGCCTTAGATGGGTAGTAGGGTACACACTATAGGACAGATGAAGAAATAAGGACATCAGAGCTGAAGCCAAAGTGGCTCTGATTGCAGAAAAGGTCAAAGGCAACATCATACAGTGATTTAGTCATATGTGCAGAAAAGCAGAATATTATTTGTCAATTCATGTTTGGGAGAGACAGGAGGAATGCAGGAGAAGATGAGAATGTACAGTGAAGAGACAGATGGATTGCATGACAGAACACCTGTCACAGCCAAAGAAAGCATGAGAGTGGCAGTAAATCAAGAGAGAGAAAAAACAAAATGGCCAACTGACCAAACCCTAAAACACCTAACCATACAACAAACAATAAGTAAACTTTCTTGCAAGGTGACAAACCCCCTTTGCAAACCCCATTTGAAAGGACAAGACCGTGACATACCCCAAAAATAAAAATACCAACTCTATAGCCGCATCAACTTGAAAAAAGAGATATTTCCAAAAAAAAAAAACAGAAATCAACAGTACAAATACGTCTCCACTTCTTTGCATAAGAACTCTGCACAAATGCTCAGAAATTATCCAAAGCCAACGATAGGCCAGAATCAATAACACCTACACTAAGTGTACATTTTTTTTCACTTTCTAGTCACTCAGAAACATTACACTATCTACACTTTGTGGTAACCTTTATGAATCCCCCCTCAGTATTTAAAGCTGCAAGAAAATCAGTAGGAAAACTGAAATTAGGAGGAAGAAGGTGTGAGTTATGCTTGTGTTGTCTGTTCACTCAGAATGGTGTACACTTCATGTACACTTAGTGCAGGCTTTAATGAATCCAAGGGAATGGCAGCAATTGAACATTGAAACTAGATTTTCTTATATGTGTTTGCTGAATGAATTCTTTCTCCCCATTGAGAAGGAATTGGTGAAAACTGTTGAAGCACGACAAAGGGAGCTTGCGATGAAGTTTAAGGAGGACATCATCAAAGAAAGCTCAGTGACCTATATTGTATGGTCACTACTTATGATTCCAGGCTCCAGAAGTTAAAACTGAAGAAAATGCAAGGGGATTACAGAGATTTTGTGAAGTGGCACATCTTCACTTGGCCAAGGGATAATTCAGACTCTACACGCCCAGTGGTGAATGCCATTAGGGCAGAAAACCGGCATTGTACCTTAAATGATGAAGAAGGAATCACCAGGGCCGGCAGCCATGCTGCAACGTCATTCATGGCAATTTCTCAGCATTCAGGCTCAACAAATACTGTTTCCATAGTAAATGCAAATGTGAATAGGGATAATCAATGTTTTTTGACAGTGTTGGGAGCCGTGAGAACTGTTTCAATGTTTGTTAAAGAAACTAATACACTGGGAGCCAGACCAACTGTACCAAATGCTTCTTTTCATGTCTTACCAGTTCCAGTGAAGAAAAAAGCAAATGCACAGAAATGCCAGCCACAATTTCACAATGCGAAGCATCACAAGACTTCAGTATGACTGCAAATGGTAACTGTACCATTTTAAATATTTCTGATTATCGTTTATCTGATGACAGGTTGTATATTTTTAATAGGGGACTAACGTTTGTACCTGGCATGGTCTGTGACTTCAGTGAACTTATCATTCAATTGAGATTGTTTGGTGGAAGGTTAGAGCTGAGGAAGTTATTTGGCAGCAATGACTCATTTAACAGTAACATTCTTAGACAACCTAGCACTTTCAAATCTCCCCTGAGTCCAGCTACTGAGATTTTCTTGAAGACATGTGAGACTGATATAATGAGGTTTTTGAATCATAATCACAAGAATACCTTTTATAACTTAACAGTAAGTCAAAGGCAGGCATTGAGATCACTCATTGGACAATGATAGCATTGTCATAAAAGCTGCAGGCAAGCAGGGAGCAGTTGTAGTAATGAATGCTAGTTACTACAATGATAAGGTACATAATATGTCAAATGACAGAAGTACATACCAACAGATGTCTCCTATTCAGGTAAGGGCAACAGAGAACACAGTAAAGCATGATTTATTGAATCTTAAAAAGAGTAATTATATTACAAATGAGATTTTTGAATTTGTATGGGTTGAATACCCAATCATTCCTGTGTTTAAAGCCCACCCCAAAATACACAAAGATGCTGCCACCCCACCCCTACACCCGATTGTGTCCTGCAGGGGATGGGTGACTGAGAACATTTCTACATGAGTAGAGTCAAAGTTAAGGTTGTGTTTAAATAAGGTACCTAAGGTATTAAGGGATACAGCACATTTTTTACAATCTCTGCATGAATATTTGGACGTTAATAATGACTGCTTAGATTGTTCTTTTGTGACCTTGGATATAAACAGTTTATTTATGGTTATTCCCAAGGATTATGGTTTGGTAGCTGTTGAGAGGTTTTTGAACCAAACTAAAATCCTGGTACCCATTGATATGGATAGGGTTTGCTTGTTCCTGGACTATGTATTGAGTAATAACATCTTTATGTTTGGCAATGATTTTTATCGCCAAAATACTGGTGTGGCCATGGGTACTCCCTGCGGGAATTCCTACACAAATCTGGTATTAGTAGTTTGGAAGGAACAGGTTATGTTTAACATGACATTCAAATGGAAGACAAGCTTGAAATATTATACTCGTTTGGTAGATGACTTGTGTTTATTGTGGGGGGGGGGGTACCTGTGAAGAGCTATCTGCGTTCATTACTTACTTGGAAACACTACTCATTTTCTAAGATTCAGTATAGAAAGTTCTGGTACATTCATAGATTTTATAGATGTATGCTTGTTTAAGAACAGCAATGGTAAGATAGAGACCACTGCATACAGGAAAGATTGTTGGAAAAACAGTCTTCTCGTTCAGAACAGCATGCACCCCAGGCATTCATTTGGGAATATTGCCAAAGGTCAGTTTTACAGAACGCCAAGGCAGCGTACTGATGATGAGAGCTTTAGACAGAAAGCATTTGAACTGGCAGATGACCTTAGAAAGAGGGGTTACAAAGGAGATGTACAAAGAGCATTCCATCAATGCCAGGATGAAAGGGCTAACAGGGCACGACCCTGGTTTTCCAAGGGCAGTAATGATATACAGCGACCTGGAAAGCTAATAGGCAACTATTATGGGTTAACATCAAGTATAGCAACAATATTGGGGATATATGTAACATTATTAGATGGAATTGGGGTATTTTGTTAACAGATGACAAGCTTATGAGCATTGTAATAGAACAACCACAGTTTTGCTTTAAGAGGCATAAGAATTTAAAAGACTTGTTGTGTAATGCCAAATGCCAAATGAACAGGGTTAGGATCAAATGTCAGGGTACTTTTCCTTGCATGCATTGCAAGGCATGCTAACATATTAGACAGAATAATTTATCTGTACATGCAGATACTAAGTGGTAGTATTCACGACACTTTATGCAGATTGCCACACAACAGATGTTATATACCTGGCTCGGTGTAAAGACTGTTATTCATTCTATGTTGGCAAGACCAATTGTAAATTGAAGAGCAGGATATTACTGCATTTATCAGCTATACATATAGGTAGCGAACATAATGCCTTGTATCAACATGTTAGCAAAAATAGAGGACATACTTTTGATTTTATAGTACTCCAGGTAGTAAAAATTTCTAAAAGAGGGGGAGAATTGTGCAGTTTAACTGAATATCAAGGGACAAACTGGATTATTGAGCTGTCTGCACATCAACTCCAGGTATGAATGTTGTAATCCCCATAAAACCTGCCTTGAAGATGAGGAGGGCTCAGTATTGAATTTGTTTGGTTACTAAATATTTTAAATGTGATGTTTTATTCTTTTGTAAGTTGTCTGAAGTAGGGTTTGTAACCTGAAAGCGCTTACATTGTGTTTTATTAAACTACATATTTTTACAGAGTGGTGGTTCAGATATTTTTTTCATTTTGCATTTATGGAAATTTGTATCACTGAAAAAAGAAAAAATATACCCTAATAAACCTTCATCCTTATGTATATTTATGCATCTTAACTGCAACTACATAAATATATATATATGTAAATATATAGCTATATATATATATATATATATATATATATATATATATATATATAGGTTTACTATTAAATGTGAGAAAGGCATGTAGTTGAAAATGGCAAACCCGACCATTGGATGGTTGAAAATACTATATCCGACCGTCATGTTGTTAAAGTCATATATTCGACAGTGGTGTTATAAACCCGCCCATTCCATTGTTGGCCATTCCATAAATCAATGTCAGCTTGATTTCCTGTGTTTATTAAAGGAGTATCACTTCAAAATGGGAGTAGTTCGCTGCTCTGAGTGGAAGCCAATAGCCTCGCTTATATCGCGTAAGTATGCATAAGCCGACAATACATTGATGTGCAATTCCTGCTTCAACAACTTAATTCATTAGAAATATATGTGTAAATATCAAATTACAAACTGTACAGGTTATTCTGACTGAAGAATAGATAGCGTATGCTGTGCGTTTTGTGTGTTTCAGCAGAAAGATTCTTTTGCTACCTGTGTGTGAATATTGCTTACTATGTGTTTACTCATACAAGTATGGAGTGTCATATATTGGCATCAAGGCACTGCTGGGGCTAGTGGAATTATGCAGTGTTACGTTGCATTCCGAAATACTGGCTTTTGTTATATTTGTGTTCATATATAGTGGGAATATATCTGCAGCATATGTGTCACCGTCATTAGCTGTACTACACAGTTTTTCAGTCAAAAGGATGTCTGTATTATATGGAATATAATGCAAAGTAAATGTAACATGATTGCACTTGACAGTGTTATGTCTGTGTAGGAAGTGCGTACAAGTGTGTGTCAGTAGGTTATAGATGCTGTCTATGTGTGGAAATCAGGCAGATATGTTCAGTATGCATACCCACAGTGAGGCAAATGATGTCAATAGTAATAATTATGAGCACCTCGACTACTTGCAGGGTAACCATGCCTGTAGACTATATTTGATATCCACAGAATGTCCTGCTTGTTGGCTTGCATTTGTGGTACATTCCTCCTACACCATGTGTTTGTTAAATAGTTGGCGATTACATTCCTTTTATAATGAGACTCATTATGGTGTAAGATTGAAAAACATTCAAAAAGTACAATCCAATGAAAGTGATATTATTATAGCCACGGAAGACATCTGTAGAAACAATAATTACAATGTGTAGTTATATGTCCCCCCATCCTGTTAGGTTTTATACTGATAATATGCCATAACAATTTGAGAGGAATGATTTTACAAACTGGATATGAGATTATGAATGGCTCTGAAGTAATGTACTGTAATGGAGGTTTGTGAAGTGCAGATTCCATTAATTACTACTGTTTATTATAGGTGTGTGTGGAAAGGATGTCTGCTCAAGCTACTGCAACTGACTGTCCAGGTACAATTGGTACAGTATATAGTGCTGTATTGTCCCAGAAAGGCCGGAAAAAGCTTTGTGTGGATGGCTACCAATATTATCTAAAGAAATCTACAGATAGTAGAAGATACTGGTGTTGCATAAGGAAGAATAGTGAAAGATGTAAGGGGCACTGTGTCACAGAAGAGGAAGTTGGGGGTGAAAGGCTTGAAAAGAGTACTCCTCATTTCCATGGACCTGACATTTTAAAGCATGAGGAGAGGAAGGTATGTTAGGGTATTAAATGACGAGCTGAGCAAATGTTGTAAGACCCACGTAAAACAGTTAGTGAAGTCATGGCAGGAACGTCTACTGATGTAGTGACTAGTTTACCTAATACAAAAGCTCTCAAGCAAACTGTGCATAGGCTAAGATGCAAGAATAGGATGGCAAATATGTGTAGGCTGGAGTCCTTAACCCAGTTGATGTCTGACGTGCTTCCCATAAAAACTGGAACATTTATTGTTCATCACACACATGTTACTAGCAATTCAACCAATAGTGTAATACTCACAACGGAGGGTAATCTGAGGATGCTTTGTGCATCTGAATTTATATTGGTAGATGACACCTTCTCCATAAGCACAAGAGAGTGCAGACAGGTCTATTCCATCCATTGCAGCCTCACAGGTACATCCAATAGCAAAGTTATCCCAGTGGTATATGGCATTTTACTTTCAAAGAAAGAGGAGTGTTATGAGTAATTTTGGAAGGCAGTGATCTACCTCTGCACTGAATTATGACTACTATTAAAACCTCAGATGATTTTAAATGATTTTGAGAAAGGTGCTGTCAATTGCATATCTAGAAATCCCAAAGAAAGCACAAGGGCTCCACAAAAACCAGTAAACACAAAAGAAAAACGAAGCCCAGAGACGTACAATAAAGCTCCCAGTCAGCAGAAACTGTTCAGTTACTAAATTCTCAGTGTAGTCACACAGTGTGAAAATGAAAATACTTAAAAAATCACTTTTATTAAATCCACCAAAACACATTAATGCTCAAACCATACGTTTTCGTTTCTTAACTTCATCAGATGTGGGCTGGAACTAAAACCAGAAATTTAAACCATTGGTAATTAGCATAAACCAATCAGAATGTTTTAATTTACATTGTAAATTTAACTTTTTGTAAAAGAAAAACATGATGTTCTTGAAATGCATTTTCAAAAAATGTAATGACTGAATGATATTATATCAGAAACCTCAAACAGTATTTGAAATTATTTGATTTCATAAGACAAAATACATATATAAATATAAATATATTAAAAAACACATAGATAAAAGATATACCTATACCACCATCTACTGTTCATTCAGAAAAACACATATTAAAACATGATTTGTTTGAAAAACCTTTCTCATTAAACCCTATTCTAGAATGTTACATAAAAATACATATTTATGAAACACATTTGTGAATATATAATATGCTAAAAACTTCACTCAATAAAAAATGTCAAATTGGAAACTTGATAAATCCATAATTTTTTTTTAAAAAACATCTAAAAATGCATATAAACCACATGATTATAAAAATATATTCAAACAAAGGTAAGATATTTATAACTTTATCTAACTTGGCATAAACTATAGCAGCAAAAGGAAAGTTCACATGATTGATCAAAGTATACATTTTGTTTGTCTATTTTATTGTGTGTATAAATGTCAAAATATTTCAACATATATGTTTGTATATGAAATTCTTATTATTTGATTTTAACCCCAACTTGGAAATTGTGTCCCATCTTTTATCATACTTCCTTTGTGGGACTCAGAGGCTTATAACTTAGCCGCTCTGAGTTTAAGAGGTGGGGCAATGGAAATACATTCATTTAACCCTGTTTTTTTGTTTGCCTGCAATGTCACTTGCCACCAGAGTTCCCTGTATTCAATTCTTTCCTCCCATAAACCCCCTCTTACATCCATCTTTACCCTTTCTAATATAAAAAACAAGAAATGGGCATCATTACATTCTTGTTTATGTTTAAAAAGAGCATTTGTTTGCTTTTTATGCTGTATATCATATACATGTTCGTATATTCTTCTTCTCAACTTTCGTTCTGTCTTTCCTATATGGAATGCCTGACATACTCCACATTTTGCCAAATATATCAAACCTGAACTCTCACAGTTATTGTATTCCTTCCCTTGCAAAACTGTTTTCCTAATTTCCAAAAAAATTGATTCTTTATTAATAATGAAGGGACATTGAGTACAGTGCCCACATTTAAAGGTTCCCTTCCTTTTTATTCTATTTGATACATCAATTGCCTTGTTTGTTTCTAGTAAGTTTTTAATACTTAACGATTTCTTATATACCACTTTCAAATTCTCCTTTTTTATTTTTTCTAGGTCAGTGATAGAGGTAAATCTGTTCCATTCTTTCTCTAAAATGTTCCTAACAAATGCTGAACTTGCATTATATTCTATTACTAAGGCTCGATTAAAATCTTCTTCTATTTTATTCTGCCTGTTTGTTTCACTTTTTAAACCTAATATAGGTTTAAATTTTTCTGATCTACCTTCTGCCACTTCCTTTTCTATTTTTTTCAATTAACACCTCAGGGTACTTTCTTTTAAAAAACATTCTCCTTAAGGTAATCATTTCATTTAAAAAATCCTCATCATTAGATGTCATTCGTGATGATCTTATGTACTGCCCCCTAACCAAATTTCTTTTTTGATACATTGGATGAGCACTATTGTAATGTAAATAAGACTTGGAATAAGTGACTTTTCTACGTACCTTTGAATTAAATTTGTTGTTCTTCTTGTAGATCATTACATCTAAGTATTCCAGTTTTTCCAAATCAACTTTAAATGTAAATCTAAAAAAGCCAGTACTACTGTTTAAAAATTCTATGAACTCCAAGATCTCATCCTCAGTAGCTTCCCAGAAGATGCAGATGTTGTCCAAAAATCTTTTATATAACAGCCATTTACTGCTAAAGAAAGATTTAAACACCTGTTTCTCTTCCCATTTGTCCAAAACTAGATTTGCGTATGTTGGTGCGCAAGCTGCGCCCATAGCTACACCCTTTATTTGGTGAAAATATTCACCTTTAAAGTAGAAAAAATTATATTTGAGAACCAAGTCCATTAATTGAAGAATTACAGTACATTCATTATGTGTTAAGATCCTATCTTCAAAAATCAACTCTTCCAAAATTGCTAAACCTTCTTTGTCAGGAATGCTAAAAAACAAATGAATTACATCGATGGTAAGAAATGTAATATTTTCTTTATATAAATTTTGATCAATACTTCTAGGAAATCTCACAAATCCCTAAGTATATTTTTTCTCAACCAGGATGATTTTAGTTTTGAATCAATATATTTAGCAAGGGGAAGTGTCTTCGAACCCTCCACAGACACTATTGGTCGCAAAGGTGGGTCAGTACCATTTTTGTGCACTTTTGGTATACCAAATATTGTTGGTATCTTTGGTTTCTCCACCTTTAAATATTGATAAATCTTGCTGTCAATCAAACCTTCCAAAACTAAATTCTCCAATTCCATGTCAAATCTACAATAAGCTATATTAATCTCATTTTTTGAAATACTACTATATATCTCAGGGTCCCTTAAGATTTTATTCATCTTCCCTTCATAGGTCCAAGTATCCATCAATACAATTCTCCCTCCCTTATCCAGCTTCATAACTCTTGTATTCGTGTCTTTCCTTAATTCATTTAACATGGAACTTTCTTCTAAATCCAAATTACTTCTATATTTAATTTTATCAAAGTTCTTTCTTATTTCATTTTCCACTAAATTCTCAAAATTTCAAATTTGTGGGTGTAGGGGGGGATTGAAAATACTCCTCTTGACTAAATTATTAGGTAAATAAGGGGTTTCTTGGTTAAAAAAACATGTAGGTTAATTTTTCTTGTAAAAATCTTAATGTCCAACAATATCTTGGTAAGCTCTCCTTTTTTAAAAGGAATTTCATACCTTTGGATAATAAATCGAAATGTACATTTTGCAAAGATGTACTACTAAAATTATGAATACTAAAATCATCTCTAATAAATCTATATTTGTTGTTAATGTCCTGAATGAATACTTCATTGACTGAGTCGGGATGGTGGGTACTTACCATGTTTAGTACCCCCTCCCCCTTCTTGATCGTCCCTGAAAATTTGTATACTGCTGCTGCTGCTGCTGATAACCATTTTTATTTTTCAATCTTTCTAATCTCCTTAATGCGGGGTATTCTTCGAAATCATCCAAGTCCCCCACCTGTTCTCCTATTCTGGGATTCTCATTATACACTCTTTCATCATTGTTTCCCCTCCCACCACTCTCCCAAAACCTATTACCAATCAGGGTAACAAGTATTGTTTTTGTATTCCTGTAAATCCCTTTCTAATTTCTTAATTTTCCTCACAATCAGTTCATTACACTGAACATTAATTCCTTTTCTAATTTTGATATAATTTTCTTTTTCCAAAGGAATCGTAAACATCAAGTCATTCTTAACACTTTCATCCAACACATCAATTTCTTTAATAAGTTCCATTTTTAATCTTTCATTTTCATTAACCATAATTTTTAACATTTCTAGCCCACAATTATTAAAAATACGAATCAATTCCTTATGAAACATGCTCCCAGGCACCACGTTATTCGGATATTTACAAATACACAGTCCTTTTGGAACAATGTTTTCCCTAATGCATTCTTTTAAATAACTGTTTTCAATTTTCGAAGTCTTATACTTGTACAATAACTTCTCCAACTTTTCTAGTTGGTTTCTAAATGAGTCAGACACTGATTTAAGTTTAATATTTTTGTCTTTAAAGTTCCTTGAAAAACTGACCTGAAGCCAATCATTGAGGTCCATGTTAATAGCCTCGTTAATTGTTGTACCAGAATGCGTTTTTTGCCCCAGTGCTATTTCAGAAGCAGAATTCTTACCAGATTGTCCATGGTTTCTGCTTGTTTCTTCCTGCCGAAAAACCGCTGGTTTGAAGAAAAAATGTTTGTTGTTGCCGTTTAATTGTGCTGGTAATCTGTTCGTAGCTCTCGCCCCAGCCACAGCTCCCTCCCCAAGCTGTTCTGCAGTACTGGCTACTTCCTGGTTCCTCGTAACATTTACCTTGACAAGCTCTATCATTGATAGGCCCAAGGGTGTTAACAGGTCAATCAATTGGGAGACCTGGCCCACTAACTTACGTGTTTGGCCAATCTCCTCCCTAAAACTTCTCTCATCACCTCCAGTGCTCGTGTTGTCTCCCATTGCACCAAACATCACTAGTAAATCCCAAAGAAAGTGCAAGGGCTCCACAAAAAACAATAAACACAAAAGTAAAAGGAAGCCCAGAGACATACAATAAAGCTCCCAGTCGGCAGAAACTGTTTAGTTACTAAATTCTCAGCGTAGTCACCAGCAGCGGCCTTAGGTCAACTGGTGCCCTAGGCAAAAGGGCTCCACAGTGCCCCTCACCACACTACCTGGTGCCCCCATCCTGGTCTAACTACATCAAATAAATACCAGAAAAGTGCCCCTGCTAGACCGGCGCCCTAGGCGGCCACCTAGTTGGCCTATGCCTAAGGCCGGCTATGCGTGGAAATGAAAATACTTAAAAATCACTTTTATTAAATCCACCAAAACACATTAACGCTCAAACCATACGTTTTTGTTTCTTAACTTCATCAGATGTGGGCTGGAACTATAACCAGAAATTTAAACCATTGGTAATTATCATAAACCAATCAGAATGTTTTAATTTACATTGTAAATTTAACTTTTTGCAAAAGAAAAACATGATGTCCTTAAAGTGCATGTTCAAAAAATGTAATGACTGAATGATATTGTAATCAAAACCTCAAACAGATTAGTTTATGATAATTATCAATGGTTTAAATTTCTGGTTTTAGTTCCAGCCCACATCTGATGAAGTTAAGAAACGAAAACGTATGGTTTAAGCATTAATGTGTTTTAGTGGATTTAATAAAAGTTATTTTTTTAAGTATTTTCATTTCCACGCTGTGTGACTACACTGAGAATTTAGTAACTGAACAGTTTCTGCCGACTGGCAGCTTTATTGTACGTCTCTGGGCTTCGTTTTTCTTTTGTGCATATCTAGAAATGTTCCAGACAGTATGCCTAAGGGTTGCTGGTTCCATCTATGTCATCTAGTTATGTGCCAAATACAAAAGTTGAGGTTGGCATCTGTATTCGGTAATGAGACCCAATTTGCCCTACTTTGCAAGCAGATTCCTGCTTTAGCATTTGTATCCTCCGAGTCGGTAATATCTGCCTTGGAAGATATTTCAGCTGAAATGCCTGATGCTGGGAAACCCTTATGTGATTTCTTTAAGAACAATTACATGGCTATCCTCATATCCAGAATACAGTGGAGGGATGGCACCGTATCATGGATGTATTGCATGTCATACTTTTGGAACAAAATCATTTAGAAGATTTGAAAAGTCGATTACTTTCTTGTGTGCCATCCTCACCTAAAAGGCGTAGATTGCATGATAAGGAGCGTCACTTTATGTGACTGTTAGAGAGCAGGGACGAGATGACCTCAAGTGGAATGGCTAAACTAGTTGCTATGCACTGCTCATTTTAAAATCTAGCACAGAAATAATGTGAAGTTTTATTACAACTACTGCTGCCGTATGTATGCTTCAACACGGTATCTCGATTTGTGCACATTGGCCAAAATGAATGGATTATTTATTGACAGTGCTCAGGATTGTTATTGCTCATGGAGATGGTGCTTTGTATGTAAACTTAGGTTTTGGATCTAAGTGAATGCATCTATCTACAAAAAACTTCACAGTTTAACAGGAAGTGATATGTTATTGCATTTCAGATTGGTAATATGTAATCGAACACGGGAATGTCATATTAATGTAAATGGTGATGACAGGGGTATTCACATGGACTTCACATTATTTTGAAATGTTTGCACAAGCACTTAATTTCAGCATTATAATTGTTTGCAGCATGTCGCTATTGACAATATGAATTGCATACACAATAGCTTTACATTCTGAATTTCGATCTTGTAATAGTAAGCCATATATATATATATATATATATATATATATATATATATATATATATATATATATATATTTATATTATATATAGGTTTACTTAATTTAATCGAAATACCCAAATGTGAACATCACTAACATTGACAACAAAAGGTTAACAATGCAAATGTCAACATGTCACTATACATGCATGAGGAGTGCTCTTACAGCATGAAAGCAAAAAAATGCTAAAACACTGCTTTTTGTGAGGGCCAAACCTGTTAATATTGCATACTAATTTGAAATTTGCACAATACTGTGGAAAGTGCATATTCCCCAACCCTGGTATTCTGCTGTCTTCCACACCTGTCTGTCAACTGTTTAGTCAACAAAAGTGTGTCATCTAAACAGATGTTAATGTTAATGACAGTCAATTAAATTTTATCTTTCAGATGAGATTCATGTTAAGCTTTTTATAGTTAACATGCAGAATTGCAACTGAAGTTAGATATTGTTGCATTTCTTAATTCTTTTTTGTTACTGGTCAATAAAGTGGTGATTTAGTATAAAAGGAATTAATCACTATGAAAACACTACAAAAGAGTCATTAATTGTAGTTATGCACTAAATGTTAGTAACAATGAAAAATAAGGAGATGCTGGTCATTTACACTTATGGATCTTCATAACATTTAAAAAAAATTTCCAAAAAATAGGTAAGAAAACTTCAGCAGATACTGTCCCCATTTTTGGGCCTTTGTCCCCCCCCCCCCCACTTATTTTTGGCTTTGGCAGATTTCTTGTGCTAAGAGATTGAGAGGTGCACTTTCAGGGCACATTACATTTATTGGAGAATGCCTGCCATAAGATATAGGGCATCCTTTTAAAACTCCATCAGACAGGGAGGCATTTGTAAAGTGAGAACTGGTATTATCCTTGGATTTGGAGACCATTTGTCCTGATTATTTTTGAAAATTGTGTTGGTCCAATCACAGGAAGTCATTGATTGAAATGCTTATTGGATACACAACAGTGCAAATGTTATGGAACTGGATTATTTTATGTTTTATTAGGTTCATTTTGGTTATCATCCTACAGCCAGGCAGTTTAGTTCCAGCTGGGTACAGTAATGATAGCAGTACTATGCATTTATATATTTATTTCCAAAATAAAATAAAGCACAATAGACACATGGCAGATCTGAGTATTGTGCTCTACACTTATCACATTGTTAAAATCTGATGGAGGCATTTTCTATATTTGTCACAGCACTTAATAGCTTATGGTCAAGCTTGGGCCCTAGAGATCAGGTCTGCTAACTTATACAAACAAATAAATAAATACAACCTCCATATGGGACATATGAACTGTGTTCATTTATGATGATGATGATGTTAACAAACACAGAAAGCAAAACCTTACACTGCGAGAGGGTGGCCTAATGGTTAAGGTATTTGCCTTACAAACACAAGGTACAGTGTTTGAATCTCACTGGGGATAATTGGCTAGGCTTAAAATGGCTCGCAAGGGCAGTTAGCCTAGTACTAACCTGTGAATCTGCAATTTACCTTTATCTCCACCTATGGCTCCTATTCATATAAGGTGATGAAACTAGAATCCACAGAAAGCAAAAATATTATGCTGAATCCATGAATCACATTTACCTCCACTTGTCAGAAGCAATGGATAGCTTTGATAAATGGCTTAATGACCAGGAATAAAGAAGTGACAAGATAAAAGGAACACATTTTTTTTCTGCAACTCTGCATCTTGAAGCTAGGTGACACAGTTCCATTCACTTTACAAACTGTCTTTGTAAACAGTGCAGTCTAAAAAAGGCAAGTTATCGATCCATAAATATTGAAAATGATAATGTTACAGGCTCTTCAAAGGAAAGCCCAGCTCATCATGTACTATGCTTATTATCAAGGCTGATTAGTGCAAAACTTAGGCCTGCCTTCTTATTTCCTTCCAAGTGTAACCTAGTCTTCTTAATGGGAATGATATACATGGGGTCCTGGTACAGTAACATCAGGATTACTCCCCTCCCAGCAAAAAGTAATAATCCACAATCTGCTCTGAAATGATACAGTATCAAATGTTCACTTTCTTGTATACCAATAGCCAGGACATGGTCCTCAAAGAGGGGACTCATCACCAATGGGATACTATGCATCTAGGCTATTATGGAGAACACCTGTTCGCTAATTGTTTTATAAACTATAGAAATCAGTATACGATTATCTGGGTCTTACCACACTTCAATGTCATAATGCCTACTGAAATCTCATCCTGAAAAATAGGTACCTTAAGTACTGAAGTTTGAATTGGTGTCAGATATGGAAGTCCTGGTCTTTATAAAAGTACGCCTAGGAATGAAAGTTGTCGGGTCCAACCTTTGCATACAAGCTCTCAAAAAAAAAAAAAAGCTCCTTACCTATTCATATAATGTTTCATGAGATATGTATAATTTGTCTGGCAGTCATGCATACAAGCTGATGAACACCAGCCAGAAGGTAGAACTCTGGAAAGAAAAGAATCAGAAGTGGAGTATTTCTGAAAGACAAGGCAAAAAAGATATAAACCACAGTTTGAAATCCTCATTTCCTTTTTGCTGAACCAACATAGAGCTTACCCTCCTTGTGGTGACATCATTTGAGTATCTAATACTGTGGGAAAGGCTATACTTGCAAATCCTAATATGAAGGTGTCCCTAATATGTACAGCAACCACATCTCTAGTCTCTTTAGCTCAGAGATTTAGGACAACGTAGTGAAATAAAGGTACAGATAGGCACAGTCACATGTTTGGGCCACATAAATATAACACACTATTCACTTCACAACTGTTTCTATTTAATTATGTGTACCCTTTCTGACCAAGAACATAAGACAGCTGGTATATATATATATGCATATGACCTTAAAATGCAGCTTTCCCAAGAAGCATGGAATTCTCCTTAAAATACATGTTACCTGTACAGTATTTATCATAGTCTGTTTCACTTAACTGAATTGAACTAATCATTAATTTTAAGTGAAAGTCATAAATGATCTCTTCATAGTCTACATTCCAAGATCAGGTTGTGTACTGTTAAATTACTGCATCCATGGTCAAAGCATTTTGTGGCCCATAAAATAAAAAAATGCCAGGGTAACACATTCCACTATGAACTATTCAAAACAGACTTTGCTCTTCCCAATCACATTCTATTCCACTCCCAAAATAAATCTTTCCATGCAGGACCGGCAGTATTTCCAATATTTATTACCATACAACAGCAAGTAACCTTACCAAATACTGTAATTAGAGAGAAAAGACATTTGTAAACCCACTCAGACAAGATACTAACTTGGCTAACATTAATAAACAAGTAAAATCTGAAGGGTAAGATGTTAGTTCCTAGACTGACAAGCACCCCTAAAGTACCTGGCTTGGAAGTCTATGAACAATGAATAGAATAATAAGACACCTTGAGAAGATCAATCAAAAACTACAGTACAAATGCCTCAGCTGGTATTACAACAAAACGGAACAACAAAAGAAATAGCAGATCGCTACCAAAGATGGCAGTAAAACTGTTAACACCCCAAGTCAAGAGTCTATCATATGCAACACAAGCAAACCTAAACTTATATCTCTCCAGTAATAACACCAGTTGATATTAACACTATAAGAATTAAGGACTAATTATTAAACTTAGTACCAGCAATACAAGTATAGTAGATCACACCATTTTCTTCCTAATTTATGTTACATTCATCAAATGGCTCATTAATGCCAACAAATTATGATGATTAATACATTAGATATAACAAAAACTGTAACTAAGGTTTCCCACATATGAGGCATGCTCCAAAACAACTCATCAACTAAACATTATCTCAGCATACCCCAGCACAGCATGGATTACCCCATAATATTTGATTAGAGCCGATTCTAGTGTCCATGTATTGCATACAGCAAGGCTATATGAACTATATTTAAGTATATCCTAAAATTATGGATATAAATAATACTTCAAAAAGAAGTATTTACATTGGTACAAAGGTTCATACTTGATTTTTGATTAGCTAGGTTACTTGTAACCAGGTCATAATATCCCATTCTGTCAGTACCCTACAGCATAAAGTAACTGATATCATCCCCTTTCAGTAAGGAATTGAGTGACTAGACCAGGGGTACACTTATGGTTTTCCTCCATTCATTCAGGGTGCATTTCAAGAGGGTCAGGGAGCTGCTTAATTTTGCATTTAAGGGAAGTCTGTTCTATAAAAGAGGGATTCTTTGAAAGAGATATTTATCTGACTGGCAAGTTCTCTTTATGCTATAGTGAAGTTTAATTCCTTCCAGAAGGTATTTCCTGTAATGTTTGTTTTGAGGATATGTAGGATGTTGTATACAACTGGATCCTTCAAGGATTTGTAGGCAAGGCAAAGGTATTGTTAGTAACAAACTCAAAACCTGATAGTCTCCCTGTCTAGCATTACCTACACATCATCAGGATACCCTAAGGCAGTAGCTGGAAATGTCAACATTATATAAAGATCTATTTCCCATGAATAGTATTTACAAAATAAGAGTTGAAAAGTATTACATTTCTGTTAGACAGAAAATATGGGAACAAATCTTTTTGGGTTAGTAACTGTTCAAGGCAGTCCATCTAATTGTGCTGCCTAAATGCATTACCAAGGGGAACCATCATGACAATTGTAGGTAAGGAATTTTGTTAATTGCCTTTGCAACTCAAACATCAGGAGATACCAGCACATGCAGCCTTTACGCAAGTCACACTGAAGAACAAATTAAATAATTCCTTGAAATCTGAATGGAGCAATGCTTTTTTGCAGTCATTTTGCCACTAGAGAAAAATTTGTTGCCTGACACATTTCCCTAAAAAGTGAACTTATGATTATATCAGTGCCTGTACCTCTGTAGGTTGCACACCTATCTCTACCACTTTTACTTTCACGGCCTTGGTCACTTGGTGAAAATAGTACATATAGGTGAAATGTAAAGAGTTAATCCTCAGTGGAGAACATTTTGCTGTCTTCTCCATCAACAACTTATTATTACACAATGTAATTGCCATGTTTTAAAAATAAATCTTATACAGCAAAATTGCTTTCTAGCCTTAGATGATCATCAGTAAGTGTTCCTTATCTCCTTAAAACAAAAAAGTATAAAAACTAAGCTTAGTCTGCAGGATAACTCTTTGAGTATGGACCCTCATCCATTGAATCATTGAATTCCTTCTAATTTACAAGGACAGAACTCCTTCAAGCTTGCTACTTCTGCAAAAGTCTGTTTTAAGAAAGCATGTGCATATTGCTCCTTAGTTTCATTTGGACTCAGATGTTCTAATGGCAACCTCCTGTACCTAATTTCTACATATTTTACTATCTTCATAAGGCCTTATATTTTTTGTATTAACTGCACAAACAACCACTCACAGCCATTCAAATATGAATCCATTGCTACAAAATGCTTTGCTATTTTGAGCAACCTGGTCTGCACTATGGTTAAGGTTAGCAGCACAGAAGCGGATGTTATCCCATATATTCTCATGAAATGCCCTAAGTTTAAGGGACACATAGCTTGTTTTACATATATCTATCTCTCTCTCTCTCTCTCTCTCTATATATATATATATATATATATATATCTGAGACTGCAAAGCGTCCATGGTGACACTGACAATGGTCATATTCTAAGTAACTAAGGGATCCTCCAGCACTGGCACAGGTGTTCATTAGTTATTACTGAAAAATATTTGTATTTATTTGTTAATTAGGTAAGCCCACTTAATACAGGTGTCCCTTTTCAGGAGTCCAGTCTGATTAGGTAACTTGGTCAAAGACATATGGTTTGCAGGTGGAAAGCCAGGGAATCAAACCTAGGACTACAGGATGAAGCTTGTAAGCAACTAGTAGCCTTAATCTTCTGAGATAAACTGCCAAAATAGCTGAAAATTACTCTGAGTTTCACCAAAAGGCATCCAAAGCCTCTGAAATATTATTATCCAAGAATTCTGAGTATCAAAGTCAGCCACATACTTCTATAAAAATGGCATAAAAGGACACTTACATATCAACATTAGCTCCAGCCTGTGATTCAGGTTCACCTCTGAACCGAAAGCCTGCTCTTTGACATTTATATGTGTGTAAATACTAAACTGAAACACATAGTTGATTTCTAAATAATCTGTTTCCAAAACAGAAAAGTAGAAAATATAGCTCATAGGCTCATAAGTTCATACTTGGCAATAAATCTCAAAGATCATTAGAAACCCAACCACTGTAGTCTACTTATTACCCTTTCCAAAAGGGACTGCAGTGTCTGATCCAGGGTGAATTTATGGTCACCCATCCAATCACCTAAATTAAATTTAGAAACAGCAATAGATCTGATTTGTTTGTGCCCTCTGTAGAAGGTTGGGTGCCGGGCTGGCAATTCGACACCGTAAAACTCCACTGCCAATCATGAGTGGACAGGTGATCAGCTGTGGCGACCCCTAACTGGGAAAAGCTGAAAGAAGAAGAAGAAGAAGAGATCTGATTTGTTTGATATGAAGATGGAACTTATTCCAGGGAAGTACCTGTCATCCCAGCAGGTCTTCCTTATATGATGGTGCAGGTTTAGTTCCCTAGAGTGGGCATTTTTCGTGTTTGGAGTTTTAAGAATGTGAAAAAGGCCAAGCAGCTTAGGACCACTTGATACCTTGTGGGCCTGGTACTGTTTACCACTGAGAAGTCAGTAAGAAACTGAATAAAATAATACAGCCTTTAGATGTTCAGTATAACTTAGAGCATTCATACCTGTTATACTTTGGTGAGAAAATGCAGTATTTTGTCTAGATGAACCATGTGCTTGGACAACTACATGCCAAATGAGCCATTATATTAATTTATGGGTCTAATAAGGGCATAGTAAGGGGAACCTGGATGATATTCCTTTTGTGATTAACTGGGCTAGATAAAAAGATTTTTTAAATCCAGTTGATACATGGTGGTCAAAAGGGAATTCATTGTCCCACACATGCACAGGTCTCTGATGATCAGTGGAGTTTTAGTTATGTGGTCACTGTATGATTGTTCTTGTTTGTTAAAGAGTACAATATTACATTTTATTTCACACTAAGCCTTAATCTATGGTTCAAGCATGAGGAATTTGTATGGGTTAAGCCCTTGCCCTCTCAGGGGATAGAGTTTCATTTGGGATGCTGATGACAGTGCTAAATTTGCAGTCATCAGAAACATGATCAGCCAAAGACTCTCAACATCAGCCTTTATGTCAGCATAGTATAAACCAAATAGTAACTGTTGCCTAAAGAGACCCTTTGGGGATGCCACTGATAATGATCTTTTTGATTAAGGCATGCTACCTACCTTAATAAAATCAGTTCTATCTGTCAACCAGTTTGCCAACCAATGAATTATGTAAGGATTTAAAAACAGACAACCTGGAATCTAAATTTTCCCTATAAAACCACCTCTGAAATTGTACCAGTAACTCAATGAGAGTAGGGCAACTACTTTGCTCATTGAGTAGCACAGAGCAGCTAGTTTGCATGTTGAGGAGCACTGCCCCTTGAATTTAGTGTTACATAGCCCAGGCTAGTCTCTAGAGCCAATAGCATCCTAAGTCGGCCCATGATAAATCCCTCATGTACCGCACCCTTGTAGCTCACCCAATAAAGGACATGACATCATGGAGATGCACTTTCCCAATTTCTCCTAATCTAGTTTATTGGATATGAATATATTGAGGCAAAGCCCTTCCCTAATCCTATTCAAGCACACAGGGACCAATGGATGGTAAAGTGGAAATTCACACCGGGGTTCATACCTACGTCTCTGATGGGCAGAAGCAGCCATCAAATCATGTTCTAACTAACATATACTCGTTAAAATGATCTCTAAGGCACAATAACTTGTGGGATAAATTTGAGTTGCATGGCTAGGCTTATAAAGGGCCTAGTGGTTGTTAGACCAGTATACACGTATAAACCTATGAACCTATAATTCATTTTTAGTTGTTTTAGCTTGTCTATGATTCCAGAATGTGGGATAATGAGAAAGGTCTTTGCCAAGTCCAGTTAGGTGGTAATTTACCTTCATCTAGTGCCTGAGTGATTTATTAAAAAAATAAACTAGGATAAGTAGACAGGATCTGCCATTTAGAATGCCAGATTGGTTAAGGTCAAGGGATAGTAGACGGCTGACATATTTGTTTATAAATTCCATAAACATTTGTTCTGTTGTCTTACATATGAGATTGATGAGACTAACCAGTCTATGTTTCCAGGGTCAGTAGATGGGCTGTACATGTGGAGATGGACCACTATAGCTGTTCTCCAGGCTTCAAGAACACAGTCTATGGACAGGCTGAGGTTAAAATGACATGTGAGGAAGTCAACATGTCAGTGTTTCATACTAACAGGAAAACAGCCCATTATGTTGTCTGGAGCCATAGAGCTAATGTTCTTCATTTTGTAGAAGGTGTCTAATATTCTTTCTATTATGCTAATGGCTATGATGATTTGATGGTGTGAGAGAGAAAACATAGAAGTAACATGGAGAAAGTGCAAGCTAAATTTGCCTGCAAGAGTATTCAAATGTCCCCTGCATGTGAGTGGGTGGTATTATCAGATATCAACTCGGTGCAATTTTGAGTTGATATCAACTCGGTGCACTTCTGAATGTGGTTGCTGGAGTTCCTATCATAACTGAACAAGGCTTTGTGGTTATCTTTATGAGTGGTCAAAATGCTCAACTCATATATGCCCTTGCTTGTTTTGCTCTTTCGCTTAGTTCCTTGTTTATTCTTGACTTTTTTTTTAGATTATTGGTATTTGAGGATTTTTTTCCCTCTTGGTGTAGTTTGCTTGTGCTGGGTTCTATCAAAGGGATATGTTTCTGAACTTATCTTTATATTTATGATAAATGGGAACAAAAACACTGATGCAGGAGCTTAGATGGGAGGAAAACTCATCAGCATATATGGCCTTTTTAGCTATGGGGTCTTCATGCAGTGGGGGACTTTTGAATTTTGCAGGATCTGTTGTAATTACTAGGACACTTGCTTGGAGAAACCTCTGAAGACATTGGAGTTAGCAGACATCATTGGCTGAGATCTTATGGAAAATATTACTGCTCAATGGTTAGAGCTGATCAGTGGGGGAAGAGCTAAGTGTCTGGTTTGGTGTTCAATATTGCCATATTATTGAGAACCATGTCAACACATTTTGGGCCACTAGTAGAGATAGGCACTAACTGGTCTAGGGAGCTGGCATTGATAATGTTAAGGAATAACTGTGCATTTTTATTTTTGTGGTGAATCTTAGCAACTTAAGGGACAGATATTTGAAATCACCAAACTGATTGTATTTGGTTTAATGGTTATAGATTCTAATTTGGAAAGGTAATTTTCACTGGCTAGGGGTATGATAGTAGGGGTCATGTAATGAATAACCACAAACACCTCCATGGGTCTATATCAGCATTTCAAAAATGTAATAGGTCGAATCACTAAATGTCGAACTGAAATGATCGACCTATTACATTTTCGAATGCCGATAAAAAATAACCCTCCCCCCAAAAAATACTAAAGGGTGTAGCCAGGGGGGCAAGCCCCCCTGACTCCCCATGTGGTGGGGCTGCACCCCCCCACCCCCCGCTACTTAAATATACCAACTCCGAGACCGCACTACATAGAGTAAATCGAAATTGCCCCTTATGGAGATTTCTGTTTACCCATTTGATGTTCTGCCCTTTTGGCATTCTCGATGTGACAATATCAAATTCGATATTGTCAGCATTCGAGATGGTGATATAGACCCCACCTCCATACCCCAAATGGACTTATTATTCCGATATAGTAAATAAACTCTGTAATGCTGTAAGAAAAACTTTATTATGGAATTCAAAAATAAATTGAGTTCCATAATAAAGTTTTTCTTACAGCAGTACAGATTTTATTTAGCATATTAGAATATTAAGTCCAGTTGAGGTATGGAGGTGTTTGTGGTTATTCAGTTCCTTTCCTTTGTGGTTCATTTTCACAGCAGGGGTCATGTAGTTGACTAGGATATGAAAGGTAACTGTACCTGCAGTTACCAAGATATGTATGAGTTCTAGGTCTTTATCTAGATGGAGCTTGCGTAAGGTGATATGATTATGAATAAAAATTGATACACCCCAGCCAGGGGTGGGCTCATCCTCATCCAGGAGTTGAAAGGAGTAGCAGACAATAAAACAGGGGCATAAGGAGTGCAGTCTCCACAATTGAACCATGTTTCTGTAACTATGCACATGTCTACATTTTCAGGGCCAAAAAGACCTCAGGTGGGCATTTTCTTTCTTAGTCTTCTAGACTTGAGCAGTGGAATATTGGTATAGGCTCGATTCGGATTTGCTAGGTTGACAGGAGTCTGACTTTTCCTAAGAAAAGCACTATATAAGGAGAAAACATTTTAGTCAATATACGGAAGTCATGTGGGGTTGAAGTGCAGACTTTCCCAGGTGAAGCAGGCAGAAATATTAATCACTCCCCCACCCACAACTGACACACACTGGAATCCCTACCAGTAACTGATCCTGTTGTTAAAGTCCATTTTTTGTTTGCATTGTGGCATCATTGCAGTGATGGCAGCAAACTGCTCAAGACTTGGTTCAATCCAGCACTGGGATGCATACGAAGAGAGAGATCAGACAGGTTTGTCTTCATAATTCCAGGGAGGTGTGACACAGGTCATTGATATTCATATGAACAATGACCACGTTGCATGCATGTTTGAGGGGATGAAACCTGAGTGCTTTCTGTGATCTGGGACTGGATTCTTCTACTTAGACCATTTAGTTTGTATTCATATTTCTTTTGATGATATTTTATTATATGCTTGATCCACAGGCTTTTCAAAAATTGTTTACAGCGTAGGGTTTTATGCTGTGTCACAGTGAACCTACCTTAAACCACAGAAAAATTACTGAACCTCTCTTAGATATAAAAAAAATACTTTGGTTCAACCCATACAAAAAAGCATATACTACACTTTAGATTGACCCCCAAAACACAAACTCGTTCACAAATGCCCACACACACATACCCACACATACAGACTTCTTGAAAAAGCCATGATTTGGATAGTTGGCAAGTTATTTTTACTTATTAGTTTTCCTTGATTTTGGTTTGCTGTTAAATATACATACCCCCAGACTGTTATGTTTCTGCATTCAGCCTAATCTCATACAGAAAAAAATACAAAATTGTTATTCAGTGTTGTGCCTATCAAGCAAGGTGATAACCACTTTTGAAGGAAATCTCCTGCTGTTGGGGGTAGGGTGGACTTTACTTATTCATTATGGCTAGGTTTGCATGGTAGGCAGGACTCTATAGATATATGAGCTGCCAAAAGTACAGCCTATCTTGATCTAATCGTGGTTTAAAATATGAGTTGTCAAAAGTAAAGTATGCCTTGCGTCAAACACTATTTTAGCATTTTATGCAACTCTATAATATTACTATCCTGTGGTGGCATGGAAATGTGTTTTTTGTGTGGTGAGAGATATTTTTTTGTTTCTCCATTTTAATCCATTTAGTACTGATCAGTATCAAGAAAAATAGGCTCTCACTTCTACTACTTTTGATTATATTTGGTTCATGCATATAAAGGTGTGTATTTCTAAAATGCAATGATACACTAACATATTTTTTTAAAGGATGATACCAGATCATTTTCTTTAAAAAATGACCTTAGTTGTGTTCCCGGCTTCAAAGGTAAAGCCTGAATTTTAATGAAAAATCACTTTAATGCCATCTTTTATGACATAAGACTTAGAGAGGAGCAATGCACTGATGGGAGATTGTCTGGGCATGGCAGCAGTAATCCAGGTACAGAATGGAATGCAGCCAGTAGATGGCGCTCTTTTTCTGTCAGGGAATGCTTACACTGTTTGTCACACTGTTGATACCTTAGGAGATTGAGGTGGTTTGTAGTGCAGGACCACGTGAATGCAACCCTGAGCTCATGCAGGTACTATACATGGAGATGAGCATGGAATGCCTTTGTCTTGCTGTGATACCACTGCACATACACCAGAGTTGGGTTTATAGAGAAAAACATTCCCTTCATCAGAGTAATGGAGGCTGCATGGCCCCCACCACAGGCATGGCTAGACCTGCACAATTAACAGTAAGGTACTAGGGGGATCTGTAAAAGGTATACCTAATGGTTGGTGAGGAGGTCAAGACATTTAGCATGGGAGGCACTGTGCTCAAGTGGTCCACCCAAAAATATTTTTAATTAAAAAATGCACATACGTTTAGACCTGACGTCACAGTAATGCTATATATCAGTGTTTTAATAGCTTATATACCTCTTAACATGAACAAAACTGCCAATTATGTTTTTGTTTTAAACTCAATGTTTTGGAAATTTCCTAGTTTGTGAGTTTCCCAAGGCTATTCTGACCTCAATTAGACTGTATCTACAAATACAATAACTACATTGGTTTCAGGTCTTAGTATAACATGTCCAGGACAAGATGCTTGGACATTCAGTATTATGATCTAATAGTTGTAAAGGAGGTGGCAATATCATTAATATATCTATGTAAGTATGGCCACATTTGTGAAACAGATGATTTTTGCTATAATGTTTTAAATGGCAGAAAATACATTTTTCTCTAAGAAACAGATGTTATTGTTTTGATGTCAAAAAGCATGCTGAACAGATGATTCTGATGGTATTCATTTCTGAAAATGCCACTTCAGTGAATCAATTCAGTCAGACAGGATTGAAGATACATTGATTTTTACTTACTCTTTGGTTGTGTGACCACTGAGCAGTTTATATTAAGTAAGTAGTTAGAAGGAGTAAAGCATTTTGTATGGGTTTTTGTATAAGGAGCTTGCCCCCTCACTTCATTTAGGACTGTTCTCTTGATCTCATTTAATTGATTTGGTTCACTGGAACACATATTGTAGAAATTCGTGTGATTTCAAAAATTCCATATCAAGCTTCACTCTTGACGTGAATTTCTTGGCATCCATGTCTCAAAAACATAATAAGTAGGTTATAACTGGCAACTCAATCATAATCCTGTATGTAAATAGGAAGTATCAGTTTTCATGTACAACCACCACAGCAAACAAACAACTTTTTGAATGGGTATACAGATATTCATTGTCTATGATCAAAAAACAAACAAAAAAATCTTCGTATAGGAATGCATTTCAGCTTGTTTCACATGAGTGAATTTCCCAGCATTGAAAGCGCTCATTAATATCTGATTGTGTGACAGTAGGCCAGTTACTTTCATAGACTGCCTCCCTCCATAAATAGCCACTTTTTTCAGTTTTTAACTGGGTACACCTCCAATGTTTTAATGTGACGAAGTGAGGAAAGTCTGCTTGTATTAATGCATTCCAGTTTGTTCTTGTTTGACACACACAAGCATACACTACATGCACAAATCCTGATTGTTTCAATCCACAGCCATTTAACTTTAATCATTTAACAGCTATGATTAGTTGTGTTTGCATACATAGTAGTGCTTCACATTGGCAGTCCCCAATGATCATTAGAGAAATGCATCTCAATTTCTTGGTGTTTGATAGTAATCAGATAAAAGAAATTCTGTCCATAGTAATGAATATAGATTGTTTTACATTTAAATCCAGCCACCCATATTTCCTTAACTATGATCAACACTAAGGTAGCCGTTTTCACACAAAACATCTCCCTAATCTATCTTTTGACTAGGTATACCTCAGTTGTTTGTGATCAAGTGAAAAAAGTAATTTCCCAAGTAATGTAGACAGTTTGTTTACTGCATGCATAGACACACCCTTCCCCCACTGACCCATCATTGTTTAACTCTGAGCAAGTTAAAGTAAGGCAACTAATTTCACATTCAGACTATTCCCCAGTACACAGACAGCCTAATAACTTTATGTTTTGTTATACCTCCATTGCTTTAATGTGATCAAGTAAAAGAAAAAAGAAAAAAATGCTGTAATTTATTTAGCTTGTATCATACATGTATATCAACAAGTCCCAGTTGTTTGACATTATAATCAAGTGAGAGTAGCTCATTTGCATTGAATCACAGTCTATGTTTAGATTCTACAGTATTGGGTTTGGAAGGTGATATTATTGGTGCATCCCCAGTCACTGTACATGAAAGCTGCTCTCTACCTGTCCCCTCAACATTACAACATATTGTTCTTCCCTATGACCTCAATGAGGCCAGTTTAACCTGTTTTCCCTTCTAAATGTTTAGTACTTTTCTTCTGTCAGCTTGCATTTATGCTGTAGCAGTAACATTATATATTGCGCCTCATTGGTGATCTTCAGTTTTAGAAGTGTAACTGTTGCTGCATTAACTATGTGTGAACAGTGACTTACATTTATAGCAGTGAAGTTCTGTGCTACACTACCTCAATATTAGAAATTAGATTGGTCGTGGAGCTTAATGGTGCACAATATGAAAAGAAGTATATTGGGGCAGAGCTTAGATGGCTAAGTGAAAACAGCACTTTTTTCAGTTCTCTGCAGTAAAACTATAAATATTCAGGAAAAAATAATTTGTAAAATAAACATTTCTTCACAAATTACTTCATAAATACTTATACTTACTTATACATTTGTGAAGATTCTTCAAAATGTTTGTGTCAAAATACTTTGGAAACTCACTGACTTAACAAAAAGATGATCAATTCAAGCACTCTAATGCAGACTCCCCACTAAGGAAAGACAACAGACAACTTCCACACTTGAGTAATTATAACAACAAACTGATAAAACTGTTGAAGAACACCAAACTTAGAATAAAACAAAAAAAAAATGACAGCTGCAACCCTTCAGGAACACTTTAATGTACAAAGATTTAACACTTTCTTCAGTGGTAACTCCGACTTCATCAGAATCAGATTCTGATAAAGTCAGAGTTACCACTGATGAAAGCACTAAATCTTTGTACATTAAAGTGTCCCTGTAGGGTTGCATCTGTAATTTGTTTGTTTTATTCTAACTTCAGTAATTATCTTTGAAAATAGATTGATTCCTGGAGAACCTAGAGAATTTGAGAGAAAACAGCTTAAAAGAAACAGACATTATCAAAGAAATGATTCAGCAGCATCAAATTAAAAATACTGATAAAGAAACTGCTTCAAGTAATGTAGAAGGAAGATTGAAGGAAGAAGAGACAAAACACCTGTCTACTAAATGAGCTAGATGATCTGGAGAACAGAGAAAGGAGATGTAATATAAGAATTGTTGGATTACCTGAAAAAGTAGAGGTAGAAGACATTATATCCTTTTTAACTACCTGAATACCCAAGTTTCTAAATTTACAAGGGCTTTTATTTAGCATAGAAAGAGCCCATAGACAAAAATGTAAACATGCCTACCATAATATATCCGCCTAGAGCTATAGTAATAAAGTTTCTTTCATTTATAGATAAATAAATGGTTCATAATGAAGCATGGGAAAAAGCCCCCTTGAAATTTGGACAGCACTACATACGATTTGACAATGATTATTCAATAAAAACTATTTAATTAAGGAAAAAGTGCTGATCATTAGTACAATTACTCAGACAAAATGGAATTAAATTTCAGATAATCTTCCCAGCAAGAATAAAAATTCACTTACTTAATGAAATCAGAATATTCAGCAGCATCGAAGCAACCTCCTTTGTAAAACAACAATACGATACCCAGTACAGAAAAAAATGCAATAGTCTTCATGTACACTGAAGATATCCTCGAAAAAAAAATTCACAGACGGATATAAAAAAAAAAAGAAATAAAAATTAAACCAAAATCTGAACTAACCACAAATTCTACTTCCAAATCATGGAAGACCTCGCAACTAAAGTGAACTGAACAAAATAACTTCAACTACTGGTATACATTATTCATGTCTAGAACTGTATTGTACAAGGAAAAGAAACAAAATTGCAATTATATAAACATTTACATAACAGGAAAGTATCAAACATAGATATGAATAGTCAGGAAAATACTCTCAAAAACTAACTGCTTTCATCTGTTGTACTGCCATAATACTTGTCTGTAACATCTGCTTTATACAAATGCAAAAGATGTATTTGAAGAGTAATATCAAAAAAGTTTATGAATTGCCTTAATGATGACATTTAGCAGTCTTATACATATAGGATAAAGAAAATCTGGAATTTAACTTAATACAATGCAGATTTTGTTGGAGATTCTGGGCTCAGGTGTTCAGTATTGGGTCTGTTTGAAAGGATGTACCTCTAAGTCTATCAGGGATTAAATGTGGGAAAAGAAAAGAAAAAAGGAGAGAGCTATGCCTGACATACAGGGCATTGTCATACCCCACTCTGATGGACCTCCTGCATATCCGCAAAACAAGCAGCACCTGACATACAGGGCATTGTCATACCCCAGTCTAATGGACCTCCTGCATATCCGCAAAACAAGCAGCACCTGACATACAGGGCATTGTCATACCCCACTCTGATGGGCCTCTTGCATATCCGCAAAACAAGCAGCACCTGACATACAGAGCATTGTCATACCCCACTCTGATGGGCCTCCTGTATATCCGCAAAACAAGCAGCACCACGATTAGTCATTCTAAAGACTTCAAACTTGCCTGTAATATAAATACAACCTACTGAAGAGAAAGGTTTGTATCCCAGAGATTACCCCATTTCTGGAACAAGCTCCCCATTCATGTGAAGCAGAGTTCCTCTTTAACCCAAATCAAGTTCAACCTCAACAATTGGATGGGGAACAGGAAATTCATTGGCACCTATGTCTGTAATGGATGCAGGCAACCTGTAAATGGTTCATCTCCCAGGCCCTATCTTGTAAATGTTTCATCTCCCAAGCCCCTGCTTACACTTATCAGTGGTATCAGAACTTGTAATAGATTTCGGATGTATGGCTAGGCTTAAAAAGGGCCTCGTGGTCTTTAGCCTAGTAAACACCTATGAACCTATGGAAAAAGAAGTGTGATTTGAAAGCATCTAAGTTAAACATATAGTCAACACATTGCTGGTGGCATTGCTCTCAAGAACTGGACCTTTTTACAATGCCTTCCTTTCCCATGTTTAGATCATGTCTTAGCTGTTGATTATTGATTGCGCCTAGTAACTCCTCAGATGACTGAGAGAAAACAATGCTTGAAAACAGACTATATTCTAGTCTCAACTCACTCAAGTCACAGCACAGTCATGGTGCTTATACAAGTCTCTGAAATATGTCATTTATTAACTTAAAACAAGCACACTTCCATAAAAAATATTTCTTATTTCTTCAACATTAGCTTGCTGTAACACTAAACTGTCCTGTTAAGGTTTGGGTTTATAAGAATATTATGGAAGTGCTGTGGCAATAAACAATATATTAGAAATAATAGCATTAAATATAGAAACAAAGATAATAGATGAATTAAGGGGCGGAATGGGAGAAAAGGAGAAGAAAAGTAGGAGGGGAGAGAATTAAGAGAAAGAAAAGGAAGATAATGAGAAGAGACAGGATAAGGGGGGAGAAGAGATGAAGAAGGAAAACAAAAGATGAGGACAGGGTCAGAAAGAGGGGAAAGAAAAAGAAAGAGAAAAGAAGGGAATGATAAATAAAGTGGAAAAAAGAGAAGGGGTGAAACAACTTCCCTGACCTACATATTTCAGTAAAACATACACAGACATTTTAAACATGATCTCAATACATAAAGTACTCTAAATTAGACACTCATACTATATAAATAAATACACAGCTTACGTCTGTGTTGGATGGAGGATAAAAGTGAAAAAGAGTCAAGGCAGAGGAAGAATGAAAGGTTAAGGAAAGAAAGATAAAATGAAAAAAATGTAGGCAAAGAAAGGAAAGAAAAAGGAAGGAATAGGGGAGAATATATATATATATATATATGTGTGTGTGTGTGTGTGTGTGTGTGTGTGTGTGTGTGTGTGTGTGTGTGTGTGTGTGTACATAGATAGATCTATGTATATATAAAAAGCGAAAGGGGAAGAGAGTAAAGATAAGTGAGAGAGAAAACAAGAAAAAAGTCAATGAAATGGCTCATCATTTCCTTTATTGACTTAAATAATGGACACATTTTACTGTAAACAAATGAACAGGGTTACATTACTTTATTTAGCACAATCATAAACTGTTTAGTATTATAGCAATAACCCACGCCTGGGTGTGGGTAATGCTAAATTTACCCATGGTTGGTGTGGTTTGGTCCCAAGGGCGAAGCCCGAGGGACCAAACAAAGCCAATCGTGGGTAAATTTAGCATTACCCACACCCAGAAGTGGGTTATTGCTATTATACCATGACATTATTTAAGAAAAGAAACTATTACTTTTCTTAAATAATGGCATAGTATAATGCCTGTTTACTGCCCTTCCGCAGATGTCTGGCATCCGCGGCAGTTCTGATGTACTGCGCCTGCGCAGTACATCAGAGTTGAGCAAAAGCAACGGAGAAAGCAAGATCTCCGTTGCTTTTTTTTTTAGTGTTTCGCTATGTTAAATGAGTTTAACATAACGAGACAGTCTTAAAATAAGCAACGGACATCTCCGTTGCTTATTTTAAAACTGTCTCGCTATGTTAAACTCATTTAACATAGAAACTAAAAAGCAACGGAGATCTTGCTTTCTCCGTTGCTTTTTTTTAAAACACTGTCTCGCTATGTTAAATGGGTTTAACATAGTGAGACAGTTTTAAAATAAGCAACGGACATCTCCGTTGCTTATTTTAAAACTGTCTCACTATGTTAAACTCATTTAACATAGCGAGACAGTGTTTTAAAAAAACGAGTTATACTAATGGAAAAAAGTCCGGGCGACCGGACCTTTTTCTATTAGTATAACTCGATTTACAACGGGCACGCTGGCCAATCAGCGTGCACGTTTTGGGGGGATTATGGTATAAATATATTTAAGGTATCTGTCTGTGAAGACATTATAAAAAAGGCTCATGTTGCATATATCTCAAGTAAACATACAATGTTAGGAAATTGTAAATAGTTGTATTGCTTGTAAGAGTTTACATAACTCTTTGGAGTATAGATATACATTCACACCTTGTATTTAAGACATATAATCTATTAAGATTATATGTGTGGTGGTGGTGCTGCGGTAGCATTGTCGCCTCATAGCAAGACGTTGTCCCGTTCAATTCTCAGCTAGACCGTCTTCTGTGTGGAGGCATACGTGAATGGGGCATGCCTTCGTTGAAAGTTGTGCATCAGGGCTGGTAACCCGGTACGTAAAAATCCACTACCAATCATTAGCGGACCGGAGTTCCGCTGTGGCGACCCCTAACCAGGAAAAGCCGAAAGACACAAGTCTATTAAGATTATCTATCAGTTTTATTTTTTGTAAGATATTTGATGTTGAATTTAATAGCTTTTTAAATAACAAATTATCTATCTTTAGTACTCTGTTCCTGGGATTCATTGACAATCGGGTAGGTGTTGCATTAAGCCTACATGATGTAAGCATGTTAGTGTGATGAACAGCAATGCTAATCGAATAAGCATGCTGTTCATTGTGCCTGCACATCTGCAAGCACCTTTCCATAGAAATCAGTAGTGTCTGCAGCCATGGACAGATGCTGTCATGCATGAGTACAGAATGTAAATAAAACGGTTTACTTATAGGCAAAGCTAAGATTCAAGCACACGCTGTAGCATGGTAATAATAAGGGCAAGTACAGTGATTCAAGCACATGCTGTAGCATGGTAATAATAAGGGCAAGTACAGTGATTTGTGTACATGCTGTAACATGGTAATAATAAGGGCAAGTACAGTGATTCGAGCACATGCTGTAGCATGGTAATAATAGGGGCAAGTACAGTGATTTCAATACATGCTGTAGCATGGTAATAATAAGGGCAAGTACAGTGATTCGGGCACATGCTGTAGCATGGTAATAATAGGGGCAAGTACAGTGATTTCAATACATGCTGTAGCATGGTAATAATAAGGGCAAGTACAGTGATTCGGGCACATGCTGTAGCATGGTAATAATAAGGGCAAGTACAGTGATTCGGGCACATGCTGTAGCATGGTAATAATAGGGGCAAGTACAGTGATTTCAATACACGCTGTAGCATGGTAATAATAAGGGCAAGTACAGTGATTCGGGCACATGCTGTAGCATGGTAATAATAAGGGCAAGTACAGTGATTCAAGCACATGCTGTAGCATGGTAATAATAGGGGCAAGTACAGTGATTTCAATACACGCTGTAGCATGGTAATAATAAGGGCAAGTACAGTGATTCGGGCACATGCTGTAGCATGGTAATAATAAGGGCAAGTACAGTGATTCAAGCACATGCTGTAGCATGGTAATAATAGGGGCAAGTACAGTGATTTCAATACACGCTGTAGCATGGTAATAATAAGGGCAAGTACAGTGATTCGGGCACATGCTGTAGCATGGTAATAATAAGGGTAAGTACAGTGATTTGAGCACACATTATAGCACGGTAATAATAAGGGCAAGTACAGTGATTCAAATACATGCTGTAGCATGGTAATAATAAGGGCAAGTACAGTGATTCGAGCACATACTGCAGCATAGTAATAATAAGGGCAAGTACAGTGATTTGAATACATGCTGTAGCATGATAATAATAAGGGCAAGTACAGTGAAAGACTTCTGAAGGAGGGGGCTGAAATGGAAGAATTGTATACAAAGGGTAATGATTTGTACTGCATAATAATTAATAGGGAAGGAGAAATGGGTATAAGTGTAGTTATGTACCACTGGCAAATATGCAGAAGTATCAAAGAAGCATTGCTAACATAAATCCTGCCCTAATGATGTAATGATAATTAAAATAGCAATGACAATGCTGATGTTATGCACTTCATTAAAACTGGGCATGCTAACTAAGGGTTATGAAGCTGTAGTCTAACAAAGGGGAGTTAAAATGTGATAAACATGCTAATAAAATGATGAGTCGAAGTAACAGTAAGCAAAGACAGATGATACATTATGGAATGAATGCACAAACTGCAGTTATTGCATATGACATGTATATACAGGGAATTTTTGTATGCAAGATGATACGTCAGCTGTTCCCCACCTTAACATGTTTAAACAAGAACAAATGCTGCTTACAGCTGTAATGGCATGTACATCATCATCACCAGTGGTCATGATTTCAAAGAAATGTAAGTAGCACCCATAGGAAAGGGGTTAATCACCTATAATTGTAAAAGCAAGCAAGTGTTGTGTACGCATGTAAATGGTAAATTGTAATATAATAACACACAGCATAAATAACTGTCAAATGACCGTACACATCACATGACATTTCATGATTTCATATTTTAAATTGTCACTTTGCAAACATCTCAGACATTGTTATACTGGCCATGCTCATATGGAATTAAGGGAACAGTAAAATAATAGCAATTCAACAGCATCAACACACAAGAAAGTGTTGTAACATAGGACCAATCACAGTTTCTGATGGTCTGGCTGCATGCCATACAGTACAGACAGATGTTACCAGATTCAAACCCCTGCCTATTATACTAGGCTCTCTCCAGACCTCCACATTGATTGCATGTGCCACATCAGATAGCAATGAACATTGTCACAAATAACTGAATTGAATGTGTACATTAAGAAAGAAGTTACAAATATAATATGAGCAATCAGATTTATTCAGAATGCTGGGAAGCAGCTACAAATGTTACTGTCCACACAACAGAGAGCAGTACAGTATCAATGCTTCTTTGACAAGGAAGCTGTTTCCATCATATCGTACATACACTGTTCCAGAACTGAACCACAGTCTATCTGTGTAGGTATGCTATACAAACCAGTACTCAATGCAAGTGCCACAGGAACACTCACAACATGACATGCCCCGAATAACCATTTCACTGCAATGCAATCACCACCTGACATGATATATAATTGTCCAACATAAAAATAGATAAGAATTATTAGATAACAATGGTGTTTATGTAATGTCAGTGCAATCATATAATATTGTCCTTTCAGGAACTGAACAGCAAGCTATGCATCTGTACCAACTAATGACATGTGGATGAGCCACAAGCCCTACAGTGGAAATCCTAACACAAGTGTGACACTCCACCTATGCTAACATATTACATCATATGTATGTGTTATAAACAATCTCTTTGAGATAAAAGGGATGGTGAATGCCTCTCCTACTGTAAATGGACCCATTACAACTGTGGTGGATGCCATTCATGCATTACAGTATAAGGCCTGACAAAGCTAACAGGCACTGAATGTGGATGTTGAACACATGAGCATTTGACAACAGAAAATACATGATATTGTAGAGAATGAATGTGCCACAGCAGAAGGGTCACTACGATTTTGAGATACATCAGTATGTCAAGGCATTACATCACGTAATTGCTGTAAGGGATACATGTGCCTGTAATTTCTGTACTAAGGCAACAATATACAGAATGTCACCTTATTCCTTTCTCCCAGACAATAACGCTTCATAGATATGTTATGTAAGGAAAATGTAATCACATTGCTCTGAATAAAAGCATTGCTATGTGAGAAATTATCTGAGCTGTTTGTAAGAGGAATCAACATCTATATGTGCACACAACAGATGTGTTGGATAACTGTGTAAGTGGCATCCACAATCACAAAGTCACAATAAGACTGACACAATGTAGCCTGAGCAGTAATAGCTGGATATGAACTAACTACCTACGATCACAAGTTATGGATTAGTGTCTGGATTGCAAGTGCCGCATGACATGTTGTGGTACAACTGGGTTAATTAGATGACATCACTACTTTTTTATTAGCTGGATGTTTATGCTAAAAAGTGGTCTAAGCACACAAAAACAATGTACAGCTACTTATCATATATGTATTTGACAGTTAGTATACACAGTATAAGTGTGAAAGACACTGGCATCGAACATATGACATCTGTAATTACACGATCTACAAAGTACACTATCAAAGTCACATCACACAACACAAGAGAATTTGCACTCCATCTGTGAGATACTGCAGTTATTGTAGCATTATGCTATGACTGGGTATCCCAAAACTTTTTTCCCCAGGGATGCTATGATTCGCTAGGGTGTACCTAAAGGTGGCTGTGAGGTGGCCAATAGTATATGACAGTAATCACACTATTTATGCAGGTATGGACTCAAACCACCTACCTATCTAGTTATACCATCTATACAACACATTATGAGCAGTCAGTGCCACAGGAGAATAAAGAGTATAAGTGAGATATACAGCATCTAAGAAATGACATCAGCAGAGAATTGCCAAGGAGATGTGTCTAATAAAATGACTTTCACAGCCATCTGGAGCTGTAATAGTCGCCACTGCAAATGTGTGTAAACCAATCCTGAATTCATTTACAGACACACACACACACACACACACACACACACACACACACACACACACACACACACACACACACACACACGCACACACACACACACACTTGTAGAAGTTAAGCAGTGCTATATTTGAACCACCTACCTATTTATGTACGCTTTATAGAGAATAGTGTAAGAGGCACAAGTGTCACAAAAAAAGCCTCACTCTTAAAAGAGAGAGAGTGCACTTTTGTGAGGATGACCTCATCAGTGTGTTTCAAATAGGATGATTCAGTAAAAAAGTGGGATAAGGGAGCTGTGTGCACATTTAAATGCATTTTCCTTAGGGGAAGTGGATGCAGTACCAAGTGTTACACACATGCACAAATTTTCCTCGATGAGCATTGAAACTCCTATGTATTAAGTTACACAATCTCAAGAGCACTGTATTAGTTGCAAGCACCACAGGAAAAAGCCATACTCTTAAGGGAAGAGAGAGTGCACTTTTGTCAAAATGACCTCATCATTATGCTTCAGAGAGGATTTTTCAGTAAAAAGTGGGATAAGGGATTTGTGTAAAGATTGAAATGTATTCTCCTGAATGGAAGCGAATACAGCCCTGAGTGTTTTATACACACACACACACACACACACACACACACACACACACACACACACACACACCCACACACACACACACAGTTTCCCAGGCTGAGCATCAAACTTAGCTATTTACACAATCTAAACAGCAATGGATTAGACAGAAGCATCATGGGAGAAGTCTGTCTCTTAAGAGAAGAAAGTGCACATTTCTCAGAATGACCTCATCAGTTTGTGTCATAGAATATATCTCAGTAAAAAGTATAATAACAGAGCTGTGCAAAGAGCTAAATGTATTCTTCTCAGGGGAATTGAACACAGCATCAAGCATTGCACACTCTCATGCAGACATGCACATCCACACAAATTCCCCATGTTGGGCACTGAACTTCCTACCTATCAAATTATACAATCTAGAGAGCACTGCATTAGTCACAAGTGCCACAAGAGAAGTGTGACTCTTAAGGGAAGAGACTGTACTTTTGTTAGGATGAGTTCATCAGTCTGTTTCATAGAGGATGTTTCAGTAAAAAGTGGGATAAGGGAGCTGTGTGAAGAGTTAAATGCAATCTTCTCAGGGGAAGTGGATATGGCCTCAAGTGCTGCACACACCCACACATACACACTTCTCCACACTGAGCACTGAACCTCCTACCTATCTATTTACCCAATCCAGAGAGCAGTGTATTACTTACAAGCAACACAGGAGAAGACTGACTTTAGCAATCTGAAATGGCACATTTGAACTTTTTGAAAACCCACTGCTTGAAACAAATTGTATTGTGCATCACAGGTTGTACAATAAATGCATATGTGTGCACAGGAGACAGTAACATCCCTATGATTGTCACACATAATTACAAACTTCTCAAATAAAATTTAGAAACTGTCCTTCAAGAACTGTGCATTAATATGAAGGACATTGACATGTTTTACATTGTGGAATGCTATAGACATTCATGTTGTACACAAGTGGATTACCAATCAAACTTTCGTGCAACTTTATGTCTGGATGATTGCACACACGTGTTGTGTCATACTAGCACTATATTTATTGCCAAGACAAACATGCAAGTCAAACATATGACAGGGCACAACAGAATAACAGTGATGGATCATGTGACGATAGGTTAACCAAACTTGTAACACAGTTGTAAGTGTAAACACTGTAGAGAAGATACACATACATCTTTAATCAAGATCACCACTGGCAAAATTAATATAGACATACTAATGTTGTGCAACCTTAAACAATAATTATGTAATTTGCTTTTTTATGTTAATCTTTAAGCACAGAGCTGCCAAGCTGAATTGCACTACTGATGGCAAAGTATTAGCACATGTGTAATCATATCTTGAAGTATTGAATTTATAAAGGGAATTAGCAGTACTCTGCATTTCTGTATGTAGACTTTCATGCAACTATCATTGTAAGACAGGCTTCATAATTGGGAGCAGGTACATTAATTTAGCATCAGGATAATGATGTGTTAAGGAAATGTGTAGTCAACATTTATAGCCTCAGGAGTCAGGCAAAACATTCTGAAACAGTTTTTCATCCATCTGGATTCAGACCTTTACAGTACTGCAAGAAAAACCTTTATACCTGAGTATTATCTTAGCACACAGGGTAGGAAGTTATACTTCTGACAGTTCACATTTGACATCAGATTTCATCAAATGTGTTGTGTTCCTGTCGGTACATGCATGCATTCATTTTCATTATCCTATTGACCACTGTAATCTGTACGTTCAACTATTCAGCTTGTTGAAAAATACATTTACCTTAGTTAAGCACAGTGGCATGAAGCACAACAGAGTAATGTGGCTGAAGGCAATAAAATCACAAGCTATTGCCATAAGTTGTCCACCTGCATTTAACCTTATTTGCATTTATTGCCCAATGCTAGACATTGCGCAAATGCAGAGATGGAAGAATAATGATACAGAAGAGAGAAGATACACCGATGATAAGATGGAAGAAGAGACAAAGTAGCTTATGACAGAAGAAGGATAATGATGGTTTATAACAATATGTAGCCAACAGCTGCACATCAAATAGTATACAAAAATAGTCAATAATACTAGGCTAATAACTGGACTAGAACCCTTGAAAGTTGTCAAAAAATCTATCTGTACATGTGAGCAGTATCGCATTACACCACAAAGGGATTACTACTTCACAATAGCTAAATAACACAATTAAAGCACAGTGATAACTTGCTGAAGCCGGAGGAGTGAACAGATGCAGAAAGGAATAACAACAATATGTCTGTTGGACATGTAGAAACATTTGTATGGTATGCTACTCTTACTTATTAAATCATTAATCCATCATACTCAGTAAGATAAAGTGCTTGCTATAGGGGGAAATAGTAGGTAGGAGAGTGCTACAAACATGAAAACATAAGCAGGCTAGGCAGGATAAGCATGATAATGTGGGCTTACTAACTTCCTCTGTTGATGCTGTAATGTTTTGGCAAAAATGTTTTGCTGCACTTTTCAAATAGTATGTTAATGAAATGCTGTCTATGAAGAGAAATATAAACATTTGAAGTTAAATAGATGAAAATGATATGAAATATCAAGAATTAATACATTGACTTATGGCTTTAATGGAACCCATGACATTATGCAAAAAAATGAGATTACAAGCAGAATAATTATATCAGTAAACCAAATAGGAAGTCCTACTTCATTACATCCAGCAGCATAAGAACTGCTGCATTAACCATTTCACAGTACTGGCTTTAGTCTGCCTTTATTCTGTAATATCACAGCACAGCAAATTTAAGCAAATTTACATGAAATTAACCAGAGCACTGCAGATTAAACGTAAATCATTAGCTTTTGAAATAAGCAGTTAAACAGTGTTTATTGTCACTCAGCATTGCTGTGCTATGCTAACCTCAGCAAAAATGCTAAGGACATAAAGTGAAGGCTTTTCCATGCGCCATTTATGGCCATGTGTGTTGTGTGTTAATCTGTTTTTTTACCATATTAAGCATGTGAAAAAGTTTTGGATAGGACAGTGGTGAAAATAGGGTTGGCAAGCAGAGGGTAGGATACAGGGGAAAGAATAGAGGACTATGCAGGAAAGCGGTGAGATAGCACCATAGCTATCCATTTCTTTACAAAATAAATTATACTTGTACACAAAATTTCATGACTTTGGAGAGTCACCACACCAGTGATGGGGGAAAACAACAGATTAATGTTTTCTGGCCAAGTGGACCAAATTAAGTGTGTCAAGATGACACAGAGGCAAAGTGGAGAATTATGTATGGGATATTTTTTTTTTTTTTTTTGTGGGGCAGGTTCACATTTCATATTTTTTGGAGGAGAGAGAAAAGTTGCGAAAGGTGCTTAGGAATGACAGGGTCATGTAGGTAGGGTAGGTTAGGAAGCATGTGTTGACATACATAATACACAACACAGACAGGGATGGTGATAGAGAGAAAAGGTTGGAGGACATCTTGATTGAGGATAGGTAAGGGACATCAGAGGTGCACCCACATCCAATATGAGCACAGTGAGAATCTAGTTCTCACCCTCAGAACTGTCACCACTATCTCCTGCAGCAGCTCCCTGGATCAGTGTCATCTTTGAAATTCAGTGCAGGACCTTTTCAACCTTTCCAATATGTGCACTGAAGCCCCTCTTCATGATATAGCACCAGCCCTGTTAGCTCCTGCTGGGTGACAAATCTGTCACCTCCACTGATCCTGCCCCTGGAGGGACCAGTGCACCAGAAGCCAGGGCACAGCTACCTGACATAGTTGGATAAGGTAGGGCAGGGGTTGTGGAGACAACACTAACAAGTTATTTACCCAAATTTCTGGGTGTCTGTGTTGCCATCAGTGGAGGTATGGCAGGCCAAGCAATAGTCTACCTCTCTGTGCTGTCAGTCGTTTATTTTTCAGCAGCAATGTATGCAAACAGCAGACTGTTATTCAATTATAACCTAAAAAAATAAAAAAGAGAGTGATAGGTTTGGGAGAGGCAAAAAAAGAGATTAGATACATGGCACATCACAGTACTCTTATTTTTTGATAAACTTTGTTTGGCAAAACATAAACAATTATGATACTTTACCATTGTCGCCACATCCATATATGATGGAAGGTATTAATGTGTTATAAAATAAACAAATCTCACTGTTATGATAAAACAAAGAGCAGCCTTTATTTCCTTATGATGGATAGGAAATATACAGTCAAATGTAATAATTGCAATTACCATAACTGGATTCTTCCTGACATATTATTGCTGTTAATATTTTATAAATACTTTTTCAGTAATAAAAATAAATTGCTGCTTCTGGGTATTGAAACCCACAGACAGTTAAGCTGCATTCTCATTGCTTAAGGCAAGCAGCAAGAGTTATGGGGGAAGCCATACATGCCTGAGATAAAGGCTGAGGTATGCCTGCTCAAGATGCTAATGATTGAGGGGATGAAAAGAAATTTTTGGCTTGAATTTGGACCTGCGTCATACTTACCCCATGCCTCCCTAAGGTGAGATAATCTCTCCTGGTGCACCTCACAGTCTGCAGCTATTTCCTTGCAGCTGTTCTGTACAAAAAAAAAATAAATATATATGAAAGCATAATGAGTACCTGCATTGGTTGGCTAGATCATTAGTGCCATATCATATAAAGGTTATGGGACAGGATACTTACACAACTGAAGGGTGTTCTCAGTCTTAAATTCAGTCTCCCGTTGGAATAGGAGGTCCTGCTTGTGCTTCTTAAGGTCACTATAGTGGCCTCAACATTATTCCTCAGTGTGTGGAATGCCAGTTGCACTGGAGACAGCTTTGGCTAAGCTATTCCATGCCTCAGTCTTATACTGAGACCTAGTATAATCCCCTAGCAGCAGCAGCCTATGGCTGTAGAACTTGACAACAAGTGCCACAAACATCCACGACTCCTCAACACCCTACCATTGTGTTCAAAATGTAGCACCATTCTTTCCATCAGCAGCCATGTCTGCATAAGTCAAGATAACAAAATTTGTCTGAGTTGGCACCCAATTCAGATCTTGCAGGTAACTGTGCATAAAGGCACATAGACTTGCCAACTGCATTTTCACAATTAAAAGCAGATGGATTTTTTGGCAGACACGTTGGCACTATTTATATCACAAAGCAGTAAATGTGTGAAACATGGCATTGAGCTTTGCTATGTGTGATGCTCAAACTATTCACAAGGTTCCAGTATTCAACAATGGAATGCTTAATAGCTTGACTTTTAATCCTTGCAGACTGGAAGGAGAAAAAGGGTGAAATGAACATATTGTGATGTTGGGGCTTACATTGTAAAAGCTGGGAATCAAACCCATGGTATAAAGCATGCAAAAATTAAACTTAGCTTGTTAATTGACATTACCACAGGAGAAACACATACTGATTTCATAATGACAGGAGACACACTTCAGAAAGGCCTGTATGTGTGTGGTTTTAATTAGTTCTGAGAATTCAGTCCTATGTTAAAGTCAATATTTTCTGTTTATAAATATATTTCACATGGATGCAGTTGAATGAGTTGAGTAATGCAGGTTGGGGTATGTTACATACATCGTTCATAAAACGTAATTTCCCCAAAACACATAGTTGGGATATGTGATGAGTCACAATGATTATAACAAACATATTGCGCCCATCATACACATGCAGCTGAATTTTATATTAAAGATCATCATTGTCATTAATAGCAGATTGGACACATTAGCTTGAGATTACATGTGAAACATTAATAATATGTGCTAAATTGAAAAGTTTACTTGTGCAAACATTACTGATAAATGATTGCAAAAAAACATGTTTAACATTATCATTTTTCTTTAGTGTTACAGTCCAAATCAAACTTTGGTGAGAAATGGGATTCTTACACCCTTTGTGAAAGTATATTTTAACTTGATTTCAACCCTTAATCAGTTATGTTCCTTATCTAGACTCACTGCACTGCCACCTTGTGCCACAGAAATACTTATGTGACAGGTGGAAGTTCTCAACTCAGTACTGTCCAGAGTGCTGAAGAAAGTGCACCACTGCCAGGCATGTTTGCACTACATAAGGCAGCCTAAAGTAAATTTTTCACTTTTTTCCTTAAATAGGAACCATGTTTGCATGCTGCCTAGTGGAGAGCAAATGTAAATTAAAATGGAATATATATATATATATATATATATATATATATATATATATATATATATATAATATACATATATATCAGTCCCCTTCAGATGGTCGAACTTTTAAAAGCTCGACTTTCATATGGCCGAGACCATATGATCAAATTTTTAAAAGCTTCACTGGTCTGAATGGGGATCTCCATAGAGAGCGGAATGGGAAGATTTCCCTTTACTGCAATCTAGTATGATCTCGGAGTTGGTATATTTAAATAGTGGAGGGTGTGGGGGGTGCAGGGGGGCTTGACCCCTGCCAGTACTGTTTAGTTTTTTTTTTTTTATTTCTCTCTCTCTTTTTTTTTTACATTTTCGAACATTCAAATGTTCGATCATATGGTCTTGACCATATGAAAGTCGAGCATTTTGATGTTTGATTATGTGAAGTAGACCCATATCTATATTCCTCTTCTTTCGGCTTTTCTCAGTTAGGGATCACCACAGAGGATCATCTGTCTGCTCATGGTTGGCAGTGGAGTTTTATGGTGTTGAGTTGCCAGCCCAGCACCCAACCTTCCACAGAAGGCACACACACACACACACACACACACACACACACACACACACACACACACACACACACCTAGGGCCAATTTAATGTGCCCAATCCACCTACTGCATGTCTTTGGGATGTGGGAGGAAACAGGAGCACCCAGAGAAAACCCACACAACCACAGGGAGGACATGCAGACTCCGCACAGAAGGCACCCCAGCCGAGAAACAAACCAGAGAACCTCTTGCTGTGAGGCAGACCCATATCTGTATATATATATATATATATATATATATATATATATATATATATATATATATATACTTTGAATAATTGCAATGTGATGTCTAAACAAGATTTGAGCAATCCATTGTGTGCCTCATTTCTCTCAATTCACTTCAGTTCTACCTTGTGCCACAGAGAAAGTTACATGACAGGTGTATTTTTGTTTTGCACTTTTAAAAAGTTATTTGTTGCTTAATTTTACCTGTAGGCTAACACACTCAAGTGCGCTAGCCGCTTAAAAGCATTTATAGCATTTACTGTCTGTTTTTCCTCTGTTTTCTGCAAAAAAGAAAAAAACAAAACAAAAAAAAAAATCTTGTTTTCCCGCCTTACTGAACTAGAATAGTCCAGTCTTCAGAGTTTGCTGATCTCTGGGCTTTGGCTTGGTTCCTGTGCTATTCCATATCCTTATTTGGATAAAGGGAAGCTTCTTTGTTCACCAGTGGGAGTGGGGAGCACTGAGCAGCCTATTTGTCCCTAGAGCAGTGGTTCCAGCCAGAAACTTGTAGTCTATTGGCCATTTTGGGTCAATTCCTAGCTCTTTTCAGCCTCCTGTAATAAAGCCCACTTTAGAGCGCTTTTTCGCTTGTATTCAACTCAGCACCGCTCCTCGTGGTGTCCTGCAGAGTTCTACAAGCAGCAGAGAGCAAAAGAGTGACTTTTTCCTGATTTAAGTATTTTTTCTGGCTTTTTGATTATTTACTGCTTAGCGACTGCATTTTCGCCTGTTTATACAGCTCTGCATTCTATTTAAACTGTTTTTGTGTTGATTAACTGTTTTGCACTTTTAAAAAGTTATTTGTTGCTTAATTTTACCTGTAGGCTAACACACTCAAGTGTGCTAGCCGTTTAAAAGCATTTATAGCATTTACTGTCTGTTTTTCCTCTGTTTTCTGCAAAAAAGAAAAAAACAAAAACAAAAAAAAAAAAAATCTTGTTTTCCCGCCTTACTGAACTAGAATAGTCCAGTCTTCAGAGTTTGCTGATCTCTGGGCTTTGTCTTGGTTCCTGTGCTATTCCATATCCTTATTTCGATAAAAGGAAGCGTCTTTGTTCACCAGTGGGAGTGGGGAGCACTGAGCGGCCTATTTGTCCCTAGAGGAGTGGTTCCAGCCAGAAACTTGTAGGCTATTGGCCATTTTGGGTCAATTCCTAGCTCTTTTCAGCCCCATGTAATAAGGCCCGCTTTAGCGCACTTTTTCGCTTGTATTCAACTCAGCACAGCTCCTCGTGGTGTCCTGCAGAGTTCTACAAGCAGCAGAGAGCAAAAGAGTGACTTTTTCCTGATTTAAGTATTTTTTTCTGGCTTTTTGATTATTTACTGCTTAGCGACTGCATTTTCGCCTGTTTATACAGCTCTGCATTCTATTTAAACTGTTTTTGTGTTGATTAACTGTTTTGCACTTTTAAAAAAGTTATTTGTTGCTTAATTTTACCTGTAGGCTAACACACTCAAGTGCACTAGCCGTTTAAAAGCATTTATAGCATTTACTGTCTGTTTTTCCTCTGTTTTCTGCAAAAAAAAAAAATCTTGTTTTCCCGCCTTACTGAACTAGAATAGTCCAGTCTTCAGAGTTTGCTGATCTCTGGGCTTTGGCTTGGTTCCTGTGCTATTCCATATCCTTATTTGGATAAAGGAAAGCTTCTTTGTTCACCAGTGGGAGTGGGGAGCACTGAGCAGCCTATTTGTCCCTAGAGCAGTGGTTCCAGCCAGAAACTTGTAGTCTATTGGCCATTTTGGGTCAATTCCTAGCTCTTTTCAACTCCCTGCTATAAAGCCCGCTTTAGCGCGCTTTTGCGTGATTTAGCGCGGAGTTGCCCATAGAGCACCATCGGGCAGCGCCGGTTAAACAAGGTTAAACTATTTCTGGCTCCGTAATGTCTGCTCTTCAATTTTTCCCTTAGAACTTCTCTACTTGCAATCTAAACAGTCTATTCTCTATCTCAAAAGCTCAGCACTTGCTCCTAAAGCATTTTTATATAGGTAAAGTACTTATATACTAAACAAAGTACTACATTAGCCTAGAATCCCCTTGAGTACCCATTTCCCTATAGGTCCCTTCTGACTCAGTTACACAGCAAACTTTTTCACTTTTTCTAGCATGTCGAAGGGTCAGTTGCTAGCGTCCTCTCCTGTTCAGCTGGTGAATCTGGGCATCTTGAGGCAATGTTACAATTGCCTCATGTACACAGACAACCCACTCCTTCTCCCACAAAACACAAATACATGTGAGAGATGCAACTATATAGCCAAACTGGAGGCTGAGCTCTCTCAACTCAGGACTGGCAAGACCAGACAGGAGGAGAAGGAAACCACGCACACCACAAACCCAGTTTCACATAGAACTATCACAACTGCAAAACAAACACATAAACACACAAAGACATACTCGGAGGCACTGATCAAAAATCTACCAAAACTACAGAGGCCTCCAAAGCAGACACCCAAGCAACTGCCACCTCAAGACATAAGACATGCAACACATAGTTCTCAAAGTCAGTGTGCTAAACAGTCACAGCCCTTAAGGCCAAACACAATGCCAGACACACTTGTTATAGGTGACTCCATAGTCAGACACACTGACGTCCCACTCACCAGACTGAACAAGGAAAAGATCACAGTAAGCTGCCTATCAGGGGGGCTAGAATCCGCCACATAACACAAGCACTCAGGTCACCCCACAGCAAGTACAAGTATGACTCAGTCATTGTCCATGCCGGTGTGAACGACCTGAGATGTACCTCCCTGGACTACATGAAAAGAGACATAGAGGAGCTCTCAGATTATGTAGCCCAGGCCGGTATGACCCTGACCCTGAGCAGTATCCTACCCTCACCAAGAATGATGCCACAATACCGAGACAAAATGATCAGCTTTAAAAATTGGCTTAATTACTGGTGTCATTCTAAGAGGATCCAATGTCTGTCTGCTTGGGATGACATGCTTGACAAGCCACGCTGCTTCGCAAGGGACGGCTTGCACCTGTCACCCCTGGGCTTCCGGATATTGGCAAAGGCTCTTGCCACCCCCATAGTGCCTTTTTTAGGCAAGGCTCAAATGATAAACCTACCGCCCTAGAAAACAAAAATGGAGAAAAACTAAGGGTAATACTGCTCAATGCCAGAAGTCTAAACCTCAAGATGCACGCCCTCGAAGCCCTCCTCAGTATGGAGAACATCGATGTCTGTGCTGTGACTGAAACCTGGTTCAAGGCTCCTGAGAGCACCCCAGCACTATCAGGTTATACCTCATATCATGCGTTCCAGCCCCAAAATCCGGACCGAACCACAAAAGGAGGGGGAGTATCCATATTCATAAAGGATACCCACACCTCCAGGTTAGTGGCAATGCACAAAACATCGGAGACCATCCAGGTGCAATTAACCATAGGTAAAACTGCCCTACAGTTTGTAACATGCTACAGACCACCTTCTCAAACTCAGGAAACCTACACAGCCTTCCTGAAGACACTGGAGAGTATGAATGTCTCTCCAAACACCATCATATTGGGTGACTTCAACTACCCAAACATAGACTGGGAACATTACTCAAGCCCCAACACCCTAGCCCAAAGGTTCCTGTAGTTCATAAACTCAATTGCTATGGAACAACTAGTCACCATTCCCACAAGAGGAGAAAATATACTAGACCTGATCATCACAAACATGGGGACAAAATGCTCCACACCGGAAGTATATCCCTCATTGGTCAGATCAGACCATAAATTAATCTCACTGGAGATCCACATCCCGCCCCCACCCCCAGCAAAAAAGACCACAGTGAAGAACTTCTCAAAAGCAAACTTCACACTTCTTAAGACTGGAGTGGTATCCTTCAAGGCCCCCGAGCCAGTGGAAACCACAACCCACGCTGCTGAAACCCTTACAAATGCCTTCTACGAGCACCTCCAGGAATGTATGGATCAAGCAATTCCTAATAAAATCAAGACCCTTTCCACCAAAGGCAGGCGCCCGGTCTGGTGGACCCCAGCCATAAACAAAATCTACAACAAGAGGAGAAAGCTACTACATGACAGAGCAAAATCCCTAAAAGGGAAGGCATCTCTGATCAATACTAGCAAAAAACTACGATCACTCATAAAATCATCCAAGGCCAAGTTTGAGAGAAAAATCGCTAATGACACAAAAGACAATCATAAGGCCTTCTTTAGCTATGTTAGAAACCTGGGTGGAAACTCCCAGATATGCTCAGAATTAGTCCAAAATGATAAAAAAGTCACTGAACCCACAGACATTGCCAACATACTGGCAGACAGGTTCAGTGCAAATTTCTCCCCTCCCTCCCCCCAAAAAGGAGAAATATCTATCCCACAAGAGTCTAGCCACCCAAACATCTCAGATGCCCAGGTGAGAGCTGCTCTCTCTAAAGCAAAAACACAGCATCAATGGGACCGGACGGTGTCCCCGGCTGTGTGCTACACGAACTCAATGAGGAACTAAACCCACACATAAGGCTGCTGTTTAATCTTAGCCTTACTACAGGATACGTACCCAAAGAATGGCGTACGGCAACTGTGGTCCCACTCCACAAAGGCGGTGCTTCTATGGACCCTGGAAATTACCGCCCCATAAGCTTGACGAGCCTTGTCTGCAAAGCTATGGAGAGGATCATAATGGAACTCATAAATAAAGACATTGGGGCCTACAGACACTGGATCCTACCCAATTTGGCTTTGTCAAGGGCAGATCCTGCCTCTTGAACTTGGTCGACTTTTTTGAAACAGTCACTAAGGCCATTGATGAGGGTAAGGCAGTTCACACAGCCTACCTTGACCTAGCAAAAGCGTTCGACACAATACCCCACTTGGGCATCATAGAAAAGCTCACCAGCTTAGATGTAAACCCATATGTCACAAGATGGGTTGCAAACTGGCTCAAGGACAGAACACACAGGGTTAGAGTTGCTGGTGCCATGTCAGACTCTAAGCTGGTTACGAGCGGTGTCCCACAGGGCTCAATCCTGGGCCCCCTCTTGTTCGGCATTTATTTTTCTGAAGTGCAGGCAAACATAGTGGGATTGTGGCTGACAAAATTTGCAGATGACTGCAAACTGGGCACCATAATTGACACTCCATCAGACACAGACATCCTCCAGAGAGGTCTCATAGAAATGGATAACTGGTGCCAGAGCCATGGCCTTAAGCTAAATGCCAAAAAATGTATAGTCATACCCTTTGGGAAAAACAAGGTAACCCCTAATTACCACATAGGTGGTAATCCATTAAACACGGAAGAAGTTATCAGGGACCTGGGGACCCAAGTTGACAGTAACCTGTCTTTTGACACTCACATTGCCAAAGTGGTTAGGAAGACCTTCTACATTGCCCACCTGATCATGAAGAGATTCACATCCAGATCAGGAGAGGTCATTGTACCCCTGTACTCTTCACTTATCAGACCAATGATTGAGTACAACGCCCCATTCGAATGTACCTTACCCGACACCTGCAGCAGTTGGAAAGACCCCAAAAGTTCCTCACCAAAAGGATAAAGGGGCTCAAACATATGTCATACGATGCCCGACTGAAGAAACTCCAGCTCTATTCAGTCGCATACCGTCTGCTCAGAGGTGATCTGTGCCTGACATACAAGGCCATGTCCAACCCGGAATTAATGGACATGCTCCACCTCAAAAAATCCAAATTCACCAGAGCCACGAGAGCAAGAGACTTAAACCTCAACACGGATATAAATAGGACGTGCTGAAGGGACAGATTCATCACCCAGAGACTCCCTACACTATGGAACAGAATCCCAGTCCATGTGAGGCAGAGCCCCTCACTGACTCTGTTCAAGAGAAATCTTGACGAGTGGATGGGAGATCGTAGGTTTACCCCGGGAATCATCTCTGTGTCACTGCTGGACAGAGGCACAGCAAACTAATGGGTATAGTATTCTCATCCTAAGGGGTGGTGAAAGCCACACACACTCTGGCTAGGCTTATAAATGTCCTAGGGCAGATAGCCTAGTATAAACCTATGAACCTATGAACCTATGAACTTTCTTCACTGACTACCAGAGTGCTGCTGGCTATGTAATGTTGCCAGACTGGCCTGCACTACATAAGGCAGCCTAAGCTAAATTTTTTTCACTTTTTTCCATAAGTAGTGAATTTTGTTTATGTGCTAGGAAGTGGAGAGCAAATGCAGATCAAAACAATAAGATATACATTACATATATAGAGAATAAATGGAAAGTGATCTTGACATAGGATTTTAACAATGCCACATGTCTTATTTCACTCAATTCACTTCATTTATACCTCATGCCACAAAGCTGAACACTGTCAGGTCCATTATCTGCAGTAAGTACTATCCATAGTGCAGAGGGTTGCACACTGGAACCAGGCATATTTGCTCTACATAAGGCAGCCAATATAAATTTTTTATTTTTTTTCCTTAAGCTATGAACGTTCATTTCACACTGCCAAGCAGCATGCAGATGCAGAAGACAGTATTTATCAGAAGCATTCACACAACTTTTTTGGGATAACAACATGAAGAAAAATGAAATGAATCACAGTGTTTATCTAGCTATTAGACAGAACTACTTCTGCATTAGACTGATACATCATTCATCCTTCTGACATCTCTTGCCACATCAGTACTATTATGTATGTCTCACAATATCAGAACTTCAGCTAATTTCATGGTAGGAGAGAAGGTAAAAAAAACAGATGAAATGTTTTTACTGTTCACATAGCACATGCAATTAATATTGAGACAATTTAGGATGACTAGTATGTCAGTCACTTTTAGTCAATACTGACCTTACTTGAGTGTTCCACATCAACACATTCATACACCAAAATCAGTAATCACGATTTAGTATGGCCTCCCTCATTAAAATGATCTGTGAACAGGTTTTGAACTCTGTGTCACCTGTACTGTTTCTGTAAGCTTAGTATATTTACACATTATGCCATAGAGATAGCAGTATGACAACTTGAATTTCATCACTTGCTACTGACCAGACATCTGAGGAGGCTGTCCAAATAAAATTTGCCAGTTTTTACCTTGGGCAGTGAAATACCATTTGCCAGTCAATGGAGAGCATTGCCAAATGGCATACAAGTGATAAAGAAAAAAAAGAAAAAATGGGAATCAAATACTTTAAATGTACATTTCAGATGTTTCATCAGCTCTGTTATCTTGTAACAGGACTCTGTATGGATTTGAACCACAAACAATGGTAGTAAGAACAATCATTGAAGAATATTTCCCATATTTTAAACAGATAAAGACACATATTTGCAAGGAGAAAAGTGTTTTGATATACTGAAAATATGGCATTGTATCAAGTTGAACTGAAAGTGCAACAGAAACAAGTTATGAAAATTGTCCTTTCTCATTTGACAGTAAAAGTCTGGATGACTGTGACATTGCCAACATTTGGGATACCCATGTACTCACACAATATTAAATAAAGACTGCAAACACTGCAGGTGTATTCCTCTCTTTCTTTCTGGTGTTTCATTCCCTTATCTATCTATCTATCTATCTATCTATCTATCTATCTATCTATCTATCTATCTATCTATCTCTGTTTTATTGCATATGCTTTCTTTATCAATGCTTAATGTACTCCTTTGAATATGAACAACATTTCTTACTAAGGGACAAAAACTTTGGTCATGAAAACCAACATTTGAATGTTAGGAATGTTGCTCTCTGTAAATCACTCAATGTACTTTCAGACTTTTTTTTTTCCATAATAAATTTTTATTGATATATATTTTCCAAATACAATAAAATCACACACATAATTCACTACTATTACTATCAAAACTATATACAATATCTGCACGAAATGCTTCCATATAAAAATCGTCATTATTCCAAAAAATAAAACACCAGGGAAGAAAAAAAAAACAAAGCCAACACATTTGTAGAAGTACTTTGCGTCCATACATATCATACATGGTTCCAAAACATTATTTCCTCCACATATACATCCAAACTTTAATATATTCCTAATAACAGTATTATGCTAATATAATATTAAAAACCTTTCCCCATATTTTTGGGTTATTAATATTTTTGTTACTTTGCTTCAGGAGTAATTTATGTGCTAATATATGCTTTATAGCCACAAGCTTAAAATTATCCCATGATGTCCTATCTGGTTCTAACCAATTTGTAGCTATATACAACTTCATCAGCAAAAAAATATTCATACATATTATAGTTTGTGATCTAGAAAGCTCTCTTGGAGGAATATGTAGAATCATAAATTCCCATGATAACGTTGAACTTTGATAACCCATCTTTTGTAGTTGTATTCTAAGAGAGTTCCAAAGTTTATATATACACTTGCAGCTCCAGAACATATGAAGAAGATCCGCTGTTTGATTTGTGCAATATGGACAAGTTGGAAAATTCCTAGGATTGAATTTATGTAACCTAAGACGTGTATAATAAGCATTATTCCAAATCATCAACTGCGTATACATCAACTTTTGAAAACAGACCAATTTTATTGTTAAATCAATTGCTTTTAATACCTGATTATCTGCTACTGTCATTTTGTTTACCCAATACCCTGACAACAGAATTTTATCATGGAATTTTAAATCTTTAATTAATTAATTTGTTCTTGTTATAAATTTGACCTCCTGTTGGAGGGCCTGCCACAATTCCGAGCATTTATCCACAATTCCGGCTACAGGTTTAAAGTTTTCAAAATAACTCAGAGCAAGTTCTCTGATTTGTCTCATTATAACAATATAATTCTTAGGAAGATTCAATTCCTGTCTAACTTGTGAAGCCGATAAATTAAATTTATTAAAAACATCAATCAGAGTCAAATTAACTATTAATGGGAATTTACTAAGATCAATCAACTGATTATTTAGTTTGAAATTGGGATTCCTATGGAAAGGTTGAAAAACCATCATATATTGCAAAAGTCTACTGATTGAAATAAATTTTGCAAAGATAACACATATGTTTTTAAGTGGTCCATAATCCCATACTTTATCAAACTATTTTTACCCAAAAAGGGTAAAGCTTTAGGATTTATATTCCGATCTAGAATATGCTTGTAATTCAGGACCACCCAAGTTGGTATCCACTTTGTACTAGTTACATCGTAATTAGCAATTCTTAAACTCCTGTTGGCGTTCACAATTAAATAGTATACTTCAAAATTCAGTAACTCAAGTCCTCCTCTACTCTTCGGGGTCATTAATTTCTCATACAATATTCTAGTTTTCTTTGGCTCCCAAATAAATTTAGCTAGATCTGTATGAATTTGTTTAAAAACTGTCTTTGAAATTGATACTTGAGCAGACCTAAAGATATACAACATTCGTGGTAATATATTCATTTTCACTATTGATACTTTTGCCAACACCGGTAGTCTTAAATTCCTCCATCTGCCACAATCAGCTACTATTTATTCCCATACTCATTTAATATTATTACTATAAAAATCCTTATTATCCGTAGAGAAGCTAATACCCAAATATTTGATATTTTCTTTACATGATATCTTCCCCACCAGGGACATTAATGAAAAAGGTTTAGGGTTCTTAACGGAAAATACTAGTTTTCTCCAAATTAATTTTGTAATTAGAGACTTCTGAAAATTCGTTTATAACATTTAATATCTTTTCACTATCAGAAATTGGGGTTGTACAATAAATAATAAGATCATCAGCAAATGCCGACATTAATAATTTATTCCTGTAAAGTATTGGTGCATTATGATACAAATTTTGCTTAATATATAAAAATAGAGATTCTAAATAAAGGTTAAACAATAAGGGGGACAAAGGGCAACCCTGCTGTGTACCATTTTTAATCTGTATTCTTTTAGAATAACTCCTATTAATATATAACATAGTATACGGATTACTATATAATATTTGTAATATCTGAATAAATTCCTGGGGCATATTGAAATAAGGTAACACATCAAACAAAAAGTTTATATCCACTCTATCAAATGCTTTCTGAGCATCTATTATAAGGGCATAAATATTAGAGATGTTTTGTTCAGCATACATCATCATATTATGTAGTGTAAGTGTGTTATCACTAGTTTGTCTAGTTGCCATAAATCCAGCCTGTTCCTTCGAAATTAAATGTATCATAATCTTTTTTAACCTACATGTTATAATGGTAGTTAGAATTTTCATATCCACATTTATTAATGCTATTGGCCTGTAATTGTCCGGGCTTTGGGGGTCTGAATTGGCTTTATGTATAAAGATTGTTTTTGACGCATTAAGGTGAGGATCACTAATTCTATTTCTGATTATGTAGTTAAATACATGAGACAATATTTTACCAAAACTATCAGCAAACTCTTTATAAAATTCAACTGTCAAACCATCAGGACCTGGTGACTTATGTACTTTCATATGTTGAATTACATATTCTATCTCTTCCGGAGATATAGGTTTAATCAGATCACCTTGCAGACTCTCTTCTAATTTTGGAAAGTTAATTTTTTGCAAGAATCTTTCATTTTGTTTATGTATAGACCTTTCAATTTGACCCTCATATACCTTAATATAGATTTTTTTCAAAATTAACAATAATATCCTCAGTTTTAGATGACACTGTGTCATTACATTGTATTTCCGAAATGTGTACAGTTGTTTTCGATTGATTTATAATCCTTGCCAATGATTTTGATGGTATTTGAACATTATTGGCATATTTCACTAAACACCTATGCTCCTGAAGTGTTAATCTACTATTATGCAGCAAGAAAAGATCCCTTTGACATTTCAACATTTCCTTCTCTGTTTGAGCATTAAAATGCTGAATCAATTCTTTATCAAGTAGCTTCACTTTTGTTTCTAATTTTTGAATATCATTGTTTTGCATTTTCTTATAATATGAGGCTTTTTGCAAAAGAAATCCTCTAATTTGAGATTTAGCTGCTGCCCATTCAATATCAGGAGTATGTTCCTGAAGCTTCATCCTATCTGTTAAGCCTTTCAGATATTTTACAATTCCATCTATTATATCCTTTTTATTTAACAGATTTGGATTGAGTGACCAATTGTAACCTCTATGCATTCTTGTATCTTTTAAATCTTTAGTAAAACTTAACAAAATTTTCGAGTGATCTGATAGATAACGAGTATGTATAACCACTACTGGTTCCAAATTCATTAATGCTTTGGATATCAAGAAAAAATCTATTCTAGACCACATTTTGTGGCATGGTGAATAGAAGGTATACTTACTTGCATTATTAATATTATGTGCATAACGAAAGGGGTCATATAATTGAAAATCTTCCTTAAAGTCATTTAATGCTATCCCGGCCTGTTTATTAAATGCTCTTTGTGGACAAGACCTATCCAACTTTGGATTTTGATAAGTATTCCAGTCCCCACCCACAATAAAATAATAACCATCATACTGTGTTAAGATTGGATATAATGATGTTATGAAACTTTGTTGGTCATTACATGGTGCATATACATTTAAAAGTAAAAGAGGTTTATCAAGCGCATTATCCGATAAAATAACATAACACCATCACCCATTTTGATCCACTTTAGAGTCTAAAATCTTGTCTTTGCATTGAGTTTTAATAATTATGGCTACTCCAGCACTGTTTGCCTTACCTTCTGATGCCACTACCGCTCTGATCCAGTTCTTTTTCCTAATATCATCCCACTGATCATTTAACAAGTGTGTTTCTTGTAAAAATGCAAACAGTGCTTTGTCCTGTAGCAATATGTGTAACAACAGCTTCCTCTTCTTCAAGTTCTGGAGCCCTTTAATGTTCCATGAGTCTAATTCCCACATTGACAGGTCTAATTATCCAATAATAGTATAAGAGGGAAATTGTCCAATGGATATGTACTAACTGCATACTAAACATAATCTGGAAGCATTTCCTACATCCCATCCCAAACCAGTGCTTACCCACTTTATCCCTGGACCAGGACTTATATAGGTCTTGTATGTGAGAAAACATGAACATGGTTAAAAACACAAACATATTTAAAAGCTTCATGTAATAAAACTTAAAACATTTCCTAAACTTACAACCTATATATTCTAACTTAGCTACTACAAAGTCTAAACTAAACATTCCCTAACAAACACTGCTATTGCTCTACAGCTTTTGTTCCAACTAATAATTAAGCAAATCTCCATTGTAAGATATTATTACCATTTAAAGAAAAATTTTAATATATTGACTAGCTACTTATTCCTACCCCAAATACCTCTTTTGTTACAATCATTGTTTATATACCACTTTTATTGAGAGAGAGAAAGAAAGAAAAAAAAAAAAAAAAAAAAAAACGTAAATGCATCCCACATTATAAATCTGTACCATACACAGTGTCTGCAACTACCAATTATCAAAGTTTTGCAGTTGCATGCTTTAGTTCCCAACTATACTAACATTAGTTGTCTGATTAACACCACCCAATAGTCACTATTTACCTATTTATATTCATGTATACAGTGCTAACCTTGCACCCACTGCATATAGTGTAAAAATATGGTTTAGTTCTAAACTATAAGCCTAAGGAAAAAAAAAAACAGGAAAAACAGATGTTATTATGTGCTTTACATACACCTTCTAGTGTTATTTACTTGTTAAAAAAACATTAACATATTATGTCAGTTCTTTTCAGCTTCTCAAGCCAGGAAACCGTCAGTAATACTCGCAATGGGGGACCGCTTTCACAGCCAGACCACAGGAAGTGTTACATCAAAATCCACACTCTCAGCTGCATTCAAGGGATTTCCTGTTTACAACTCAACGAAAATAGTTCGTAGAGGTCATAAAAGTTCGGAAAATGGCCAGCAGACCCTCGGATTATCACAAACAAACAGTTTTATTGCTTTTACAGAGGCCTAAATGACTTAAGCAGGGAACAAAGGATTACCTAAGCCTCGAAGTATAGTACATACTGGATCTGACCTCAGGAGCATGCCAATCTCAACGGAAGTTTCTTTCAGCCCTCTGATGCAGGTAAAACTTTAAAAACCTTCAGAAACACTCTCTTTGCCTCGTTTTTAGTAGAAACAGAGTATTTAATCCCATCCACCATAAATGTAAGCACATTAGGGTATTTCATCTGGAATTTAATTTGCTTGTCAATCAGAAATTTACAGTATGCAGATAAAGACTGTCTAGCTTGCCTTATTTGTAGTGGTAAATCCTGAGCCAGAGATATTTTATTATTTTTCCACATAACAAAGCCACCATTCTTTTTTGCAGTAAAAAGTATTTTGCTAACATCTTGAAAGTTCAATATCTTAACATATACAGGTCTAGGCATATTAAAAGCTTGTACCTCTCTCAGTGCTCTGCGTGCCCTTTCGATCACAATTTGTTTCACTCCATCAGCATCATTTAACAAAATTTCAAGTATTTGTGTTATAGTTGGTATTAACTCTGCATACTGAATGTTTTCAGGGATCCCTCTAATAATAATGTTGTTTCTCCTAGACCTCGCTTCTAAATCAGTAAGTTTGCTTTGCATGGCTTGTAAATCCACATCATATACCTTTGTTTTCTTCTCCAGTAAGTCTATTTTGTCCTCCGTGTCCAAAATTCTAGCCTCTGTTTTGTCCATTCTCTGAAGCAGCTGATTACATGAAACTCCAAAAGTTTGTATTTGAGTAGTCAAGTCCTTTAAAGCTTCTTGTATAGGTAACAAAGCATGTTTGATATCATCCACGTTCAGTGGCTGATCAGTTTTAGATCTAGTCTCTGGCTTCTGTTGTTCCTGTTGTCTAGTAATTCTTTGTTTTTTTGCACTCCCATCCTTTACTGGTGACTGTAATTCCAACAACTTTGTTTTGGTAGTAGTTGTTTCCTTGCTTTTTCCTTCTTGTGACATTTTCCTTTCCCCAAGCAGACAGGTAAAATGAAGAATGCACACAGTTCTTTGTTTATTTCTCTCTTCAGAGCTAGCTAATCACTTGGAATCCTGATGGATAAATACTTTTTTTTCCACTTTTTCCCTGATTATAGATTAATTAAGTGTAGATGCATCTTTTTTGTCTTTAATTTGATGTTCAAACCTCTTGGTATCGACTCAGGTTACAGATATTTCTCAGGTTTATTGAAGAGCTGCAGGTCAGCAGTGTTTACAGAATGGCAGCCATCTTTGAATCAACCCACTTTCAGACTTTTTAAGTAAGTTCTCCCTGACACTCCCTCAGTAGGTGTACATCAAAGAAGATAGACTGTGAAACCCTCATTGCTCCTGCAGTCAGAGTAGTCATAGACAATTGTAAACCATTAACAAGTAATGATTCAAAGTACTCCTTGTAGTTCCAGGGCATGTATGTGTAATTGTGCATCTCCTTATTCCATGTTTACATTCTTTATACTTTGTGCAGATTGTGGTATTCAGGAAAGCTAATGATTTAACACCTCATTTGGATACTCAGAGTAGGCACTCTGCACTATATTAAAGTAACTGTGCAGCTAATGCCTTGTATCATACTGGAGAGACTGTTTGAATCCAGAGAGCTTGATACTAAATGAACACAACTTTTGGAGAATTATCTACTTTCTACACTGCTATATTGTGAAGGTGTATTACTGTTTCTTTCATAATGTATTTAGTGTTAAAATGTGAATTACACTGACTGCTCAAAAGCATTTTTTTATCTCAGTGCTATTTCTTTATCCCTTTCTTTTGGAATAGCTATGTCTGCATTACAAAGCATATGCTACAGACTGTTACATGACCTATATTTTTTAAGTTTTATTTAATTGCTGTTTGCACATTAATTGCAAATGAATGTATTATAACATTGTAGGAAGGTTTGGCATTTTTACATGAAAGAAAAATGTGTTACATTTGCGAATTTCTACCTGACTGTCCTTAGCACTTATAAGACTTGTCTTACATTCCTAATGCTACATTTTAAATTTTTATGGTTAATGCTGTTATGTATTACAGTTAAAACTGTGTTATCTGCATTACAGAACTGTTATAGATTGTTGCTGATATTTGATTTAGAAATATTTTTTTTTGGTGGGGGCTGTCGTAACTTGTGTGCAGCCATAGGGAGCATTAACTTTAAATTGTGGTGTGCATAATGGTTGAATGCATTCACACATAACTGAGTTCATAGCCATCCTGTCCATGCATTATATATTTAATTATGTGTCTGTTTTCTGTTTCATCTCATACAGGGATCTGGCACCCAAGAAGAAAGCTGTACCCTACAAGCCACCATACATTGATTCAAAAAATTAGGTCATTATCTAGGCCTTATGTCACCATGAAACTTTTCTGTTAGGAAGAGTTAGAGGTACCCAATCTGCAAAAGACAGGATATGGCAGCAGGTGGTCAGTGACATCATTGCTGTCAAAGGGTATGGGAGAACTTACTCCCAGATACAACACTGAGCAAATAATGTGATAACCTCTGCTCACCATAGGGTGGCTGCAATTGCCCAGGAGCAAGTGGCTATGGGAGGTGGTCCTGCTATTGAAACACCACTAACTGAACAGAGGAGTTCCTGTCTACTTTCAGAGATCCAGATAGCTCAACAGAGGGTTCCCACAGAATCCTTGTCACTGGTGCAGATGACACAGTCATAAAGAAATAAAGGAAGGTGTTTTGGGGGGACAACAAATCTACATTTTTGTATGACAACAGTTTTAATCTGCACCTGTGAAGGGGGTTGTTCTCTTTTTCTTGTTTCATTTGCATTGTGATACCTATCAAACTTCTTTCCTTGCTCTTCCTCACATACAGGCACATCTGGATTGCAGGCTGCCTGCCAGTCTACCTGCAACTGTGCATGGTAAGCACACATCAAGTTATTGTTATTGTTATAATTATTACTATATATGTGATAGATTCAGGTTATCTGACATTAACATTTGTGTTGCCTTGGCATCTATTAGACTTTAATATACCTCTTGTATACAGAAAATATGTGATAAATGTTATTTTCTGTTCTTTTATTTTGTTGTGTGTATTGCTTGTTATCATAGGGTGATCCTAAGAGTTATGCTGTTGAACTCCTACCACCTTATGTCAGAGTATCAGTGGTATCTGATGATGATGGTGACAATGAAGAGGCATAGTTGGGAGGTGCAGGGTGTCAGTCTGGCACTGACATTGTGGCTCTCACATCCCCTGCCCATATTTAAGACACAGTCAGTATGCATACACATACCCATGACACAGAGACCTCTGATACAGGACAGGTTGAGGATGACACAGTTGATCAGGGTAATGTGGTTATTCTGGTTGCAGAGCTGGTTGTATCTCCCAGTAGCCATCGTGATGGCATGGTACCACACAAAAGGGTTAGCTGGCTACCCTTGCCTGATGCTGAAGTGTCATTAGGTGCCACCAGAAGTATGTGTAGGGCCCTAGTGGAGGTGCAGGCACATTCCACCATGGCCCCAGAAGAGATAGTGTGACTACCAAATGTTGTACATTCTGACATGCACAACCCCCTGCATCATGTGTGCAACTCCTTGAACAGTATGAACTACACACTGGATAGGGCAGTGTCTGTGATGAAATGTCTGATGGGGAAGGGTGGACATCCCTATGGTCAGAGAGACTCTACTTCTTCTGGTCTTAGCAGACATGGCCATGCAAGATCCTACTCCTGTACTGACACTACATCCACTGCTCCATCAGTGACTATGGTTTCCACACCCAGCCATGGCAGGCAACAGGATAATGGTCCTGGAAGTTGTCATGAAGGAAAACTTGTCCAGAAGACATCACTCACATTCAGGTAGCACCCAGACTTCTAGCCAGGGCCATGGAAATAGTGCAAATCCTGGCAGAGATGGTTCTTATGGTTGGAGGTGATGACACTGAACTGACTACTCTACCATGTATGGCTCACACCTGTCCAAGATGCCAGGACATAGTGCTATGACACTGCTTGATTGTGTTCATGCAGACACACACACATTGAAAAAAAATTCACTTGCCAATACCACGATACAGATGCAAACTCTCTGAACAGCAGTATTGAGTATTGTACCTCTGCTGTTACTGGCCTTGAACACTGTATACTCTGATAGATGCATGTGTTTTTACTTGCATATACACACATACACACACACACACACACACACACACACACACACACACACACACACACACACACACACACACACACACACACACATACACTTACTTCTTTGGTCTTAGCCTGTGCAATGATGATGGCTGTGCCCTGCCCTTTGCACATGTCTTTGTGATTTAGGGCTGCATGTATGTCTGATGCACACTCTGGAGAGCTAACATTTGCTTATTCACATGCTTGCACTTATCAATATGCATTGCAGAAGAAAAGTTTTTGATTTCTTGTTCCTACTCATTTGTGAATGATTGCTTCTATAATTTTTGAACATCACTGTATTTCACTTAGTATTGTCACCACAGCAGTGGAACCATTAGGTACTTCAGTCATGCTTCTTGGTATAGTTGGGCAAATTAGGCTATAACTGACTGTTCTATATTTTGTAGACAGTGTTCATCTGAAATTTTTGATGCACACTATTAGTACTAATACATAAATCATATATTGCAAAAATCTGACATAGGAGGTATTACTGGCATAATTGTACACCTCAGCAAAATGCTCTGCTCAGGAGCATATACATAGCTCCATATGAGAGTAATCAGTTATATAATTTTTGTTATTTCTTTACAGGTCCCACACTTACATTGTCATTATTGCAGGTGGGACATTAGGGTTTGACCTATGTAATGACTGTATGTGCTATCCTTTGTATCTTAGCCTGAGCCAGGGCATACTGTGCATTCCTCCAACTGCCATTACCTCAGAATCCTCATCTGTACCTGCTGCTGCTGCTGGCCCTGCCTGTGGTCCTAACTGTGGTCCTGCCCCTTTCTGTCTTTGTTGAAACTGTTTCCTGAGAATTATATTGTGTAACATGGCTTAGACTGTATGTATTTTGGCAGAGGTGCCTGGGTCATACAGTAGCACACCTTCTGATGTGTTAGACATTGGAACCTTGATGTAAGCAAACCAAACACATGTTCTATGATATTCCTAGTTTGAGTATGGGCCTCATTGTATCCTAGTTCATTGGAATTGTGAGATGTTCTCATGGTTTTCATAAGCCAAGACTCCAGTGCATAACCTGCATCCCCCACTTAATGCCCTTCTGGAATGTCATCCCTCGCAAACCTGGTGTACAGGTCACAAGTGTGCCATATGTGTAAGTCATGGAAACTGCCTGGGTTACTTACACAGATATTCTAGACGATCCATTGGACATTAGAGACAACCTGGCAGCTTATAGAGTGGAAACCTTTTCTGTTGATTTACCTCCTTCCCTGTTCCCCAGTTGTGGCTTTTATTTCTGTGTGTGTGTGTGTGTGTGTGTGTGTGTGTGTGTGTGTGTGTGTGTGTGTGTGTGTGTGTGTGTGTGTGTGTGTGTGAAATCTGTGATCCCCAACAGTTCAAGGAAGTGTGCTACTGCATAAAATTCCTGCATAGTTCTTGTGTGGAGTGCATGGGAAACAGCTGTGATCCCTTGTATGCCAGATGCTGATGCCTGTGACACCCCTAATATATCACTTGTGAGTCTCTGGAAAATACCTGTAGCTAGTATATATAATGCTAAATGTGCTTTTGTTTCTACTGGGATGGGTTCTCCACAATTTCCCTGGGGCTTGAGGTGGGGGAGGCAGAGGTTACGTATTTTCTCCAGTGTTTCCCTGCCCACCTTGTATTTGTCACCAATTTCTGTGTAAAATGTAGTCCATGATAAGTCAGACAGGGCCTAAACACCCTTCTTCTTCTTCTTGCCTGCCTCAGCAGCATCCTTATTTAAAGCCTGTTACACATACAGAATAATAATAGCAGCATCAACACCTAACATGATTTTATCCTGTGTTATCAGGCTGTACTCCAAAGAGTTTTTGTGTACAAGGCAAAAGCTTACACTGAGTATAGATGATTGTTTTACAGATTCCCGAGTAGTTCTGTCATATTGGATTGGTTAATTAGCATGTAGATTGGCTCTTTATGCTGTCGTTAACATATTCTTCTATTTATCTGTGTTTGGCAGCTTTACACATCATGTAGAGCTGTTTAATGAATATCAAGTAGCCCACACACATCCAACATGATTTCTACACTTTATGCAGCTCTTAATGAATCCAGCCCTACATTTTCTCTCTTAGAAATGTGATGTTCACCATACACAAAATGAAATATAAATCAAAACTTATAAACAAAAAAAAAGATAAAAATGATCATATCAGATGAAAATAAAATAGAAGGGAAAGGTGGAAGATAAAAAGACAAGAGACATAAATAAATAGAATAGTAAGGAGTAAGTCTCCAACTTACTACTGTTTTACTGCTGAGTTCTGACAACTTCATGAGTTAAATTAACTCTAAAGCTTTAGGCCAGATAAAGAGTGAAGGATAGTCTAGTTAATTTCTCTATTACTAAACTAGGAATTTCAATAATTTCAAGTATACAGATAATCAATTTTATTTTAAATACCAATTTTCATACAAATTTTTTTACCACACCTGAAACCATACTTTTTGCTATTCAAGAAACAAATGGGAAACAAATGGAGGTAATTCATTCCAATGCTTATTGAAGTATATTAATAGAAAAGCTTGTTTCCTCAACTCTACTTAGTCTTTTCATGGATCTAACAATGTTATCATCAAATATCAGTGGATTAAACAATCAAAGGAAAAGATCAAATCTGCTTCAATTTCTAAATATAAACAAGGCACAAATTATACTTCTACAAGAAATGCATATTAAATATACATACAAAAATAACTGGAACCCAGGCAAATATATAATATTATCTCAATCAAATTTCAAATGCAGAAGTAAAGGAGTCATGATATTATGAAAAAAAAATATTATCTCAGATATTTATATACATATGAAGATAGGCTGATATCTCCTATAACTATGAAATATAATAAGAGATTATGGAGTTTAGTTAATTTCTATTGATTTCTAGAAATGGGTCTGAACTTAGCCAAAAACCTTTAGATATTATTCCTTGATACTAGGAGGTGATTTCAACTGTATACTAAACAACACAGAAAGTAGTGCAAAAAATAAAACTAAGATTAATCCCCACAGCTAAAGTTCATAAAAACTGGATATAGAACTTAAATTGAAAGATACAGTCAACTTAGGAGAAAAAACATTCTTACATTTTACCCACTATTCATTTAACTATGGTACTCAAACCAGATAGGATATTAATATCAGAAGATATAATCACAAAAACATTAGGATTCATCATTATTCCATGTCCAATTTCTGATCATAATGTTTTCATCTTAAAACTTGAAACAACTTACAAGAAACTCCCAATGTTAAGTTGTCTATCTCGCCTTCATTCTTGCTGGATGGGTTCGGAGCCGACCTCGGCTCCGACTCGGCCACTGTAAAAGCTCGAGAGTTGGTTCCACCGGCTTGAGGCTCCCCTTATATCCCACAATGCTAGGCGAGAGTTACCTCAGATCTCGTTTGCCGCTACAGCTATCGAGGTGTTGGTTTTCTACCGGTTCTTGGTAAGTGACTTTTCTTGTGTAAGTTAGTCTATTAAAACCCCTTTAATTTTAATATTTTTACTTATTTCCCTTAGTTTAGAGAAATTTTTATCCCCTTCTAAAAAATTCCCGTTTTTTTCCCTCAAGAACTTTAAGTTCTTCCCTTGGGCCTACAGGCCTTTTTCTCTTTCCCTAGTGGAGTGTGTGTGTTATTTCTTATTTTTAAAAACCTAGTTAGTGGTTTATTATAATTTAAAATTGACAGGGTGTAATTAGTTTGTTTGTGTGTGTGTGTGATTACACCTTTAGAGATGTCTAAGGAAGCAAAGGTCTCCGGATTCAAGAAGTGTGATGCGTGCTGTCAGAAAATGTCTCTGACAGACGCTCACACTTCTTGTGTCTACTGTCTGGGACCTTTGCACCTGCAGGACTCCTGTGCTGTGTGCCATGGCTTCAGCCCCAGGGTCCTGCAGGAAAGAAAAAATAAATTAATTTTAAGGGGCTTACTCAAGCCAGAGGATTCCCTTTCTGTATCTACAGGAAGCCCTCTAGCATCTAGGTCTTCGGCTCCGACAACTGAGCCGAGACCTAAGGTTTCTAAACCTCTGCCTACATCGGCTCCGGCTGGAGCCGATGAGTCTCAGTCCACAGTTTCTGTGGTTCCCTCGGCTCCGGCTGGAGCCGAGGTATTAGAATTCCGTGTCGGCTCCGACCAGACCTTCGGAGCCGACAACTAGGAAGAGGTCCAGGTCACCATCCCTTGGCTCCGTTCATTCAGCTCCAGGATCTCCCCTGCTGTCTGAACGGAGCCAAAGATCTCACTCCTCTAGGTCATCGAGGCTGTCGGATCATGACCTTCAGAGGGTAGTGAGTCGACTTCTTAAGTCCGAGGCACTGGCCCAGATGCTTCAGAGCCCGACTCATCAGTCGATGCCTGCCCCGGTCCATCAATATATTCCTCCTTCGACTCTCTTGAGCTCAGAGCCGGGTCGCGTCGGAACCGAGACTGTGATAGCGTCGGAGCCGATACAATTGTCTTCGGCTCCGTCGTCGGCTCCGATTTCTTCATTGGAAGAATCTCGGCGCCGGACTTCCCTCATCGGCTCCGAGGGGGTGAGTGGCATCGGACCCTTGTCCGACCCCCCTCTCCCTCTCGGTGCTTCGGCGCTGGTAAGTTCGGCTCCGACATCGGCCTCGGAGCCATCACTGTCGGTGCCGAGGGAGGTTCTTAGCTTCTCGGAGCGGGGATCTCTGGCTTTGCCTGACAGGGGTGCATTCGAGGTCATGCGGAGTGTGTTAGAGCCTGGCTCTACTCCACAGTCGGCTCCGTCCGCCCCTCCCTCTACGGTGCCTCAGGTCAAGTCGACTCACTCCCTCATCCCGGACCGCAGAGAGCCAGCTCCTCAGGAACCCCATGTGGGGATTTCATCCTCTTCCGAGGCCTCTCCTGATTTGGCAGAAGAGCCCCCTCGGAAGAGGAAGTGTAAGAGGAAACACATTGACTCACCTGAGTCCATCACGTCGGACACAGATTTAGATGATTCTGAGGGTTCCCCCCGTTCCCCTTCTGAAGATGTCTCATTTGCAGACATTCTAGAGATCCTGAAACAGAGGGGAAATTGGCCAGCCCTCAACTCTTCGGAGGATGAATCTGTGTATCTTGAGGCGTTTGGCTCTCGCCCTTCCACCTCCTGGGTGTCCCCCTTGACCCCCTCATGCAGGTGGTTGCTAAGAAGGCATGGACGGCTCCTGATTCAGTGGACCCCACTCCCAGGAGACCCTCCAAGTTCATAACGGCACCAGCAGACAAACAGTTCTTAACAAAAGGAGTTTCTGTGGATGCTATGGTGGTAGCTGCTGCCACTAAGAAGGAGCTAGCTGATCCTTCAGTACCTGTCCATCCACCTAACAAGGAATCTAGGTCCATGGACAGGTACGGAAGCGGATGTTCTCGTCAGCGACATTTACCATGCGTCGCTGAACTACCTATGCCATTTTACTCGTCTTCAAAGGGACTTGATCAAGGAAGCGAGTGAAATGTTAAAGGACCCTACAGCTGCGGGTTTTCAAGATAAGATGAACACGCAGCTGGCTACCCTTAACTCCATAACCAACTCCTCCATGCGTCTTCTTTCTTACGCAGCTGATGGAGCGAGTAGAGCCGCAGGGACAGGTGTGGCCTTACGTAGGCATGCCTGGATGCGGCTATGCAATTTTGCGGACCCCTTCAAGACGTCTTTCACTAACTCCCCGTTTGATGGATCATCTCTCTTTGGTCCTCAAGTGAAAGAAACCTTGACTAGGTGCGAAACTGATGGCAAGACCCTTTCTGCCGTCGGAGTCCGTTTTTCTACTCCTTCTAGGCCTTACCCCAAAGGCCAGAAAGGTGGAAAGATGTGGTTCCGTAAACAATCTCAAGGGACTTCGCCTGACACACAGAGTCGTTTCCCCGCCACAGGCAGAGGCGGGAATAACAATGGTAGACGTCGCCCTAGGGGCAGGGGGGGTCCGCAGAACCAGGGCAATCGGGAAGCCTTCTCTGACAAGCCCTTTCAGCATCCCTGAGGTGTTGCCCGACTGCCCACCTTCGGAGGCAGTCGGGGGAAGATTGTCACTGTACCCAGAAGCCTGGCTATCCCTGACTCAAGACAAATGGGTACAGTCCGTCATTTCCGAAGGCTATTCTATCCCCTTTCTTCGCATTCCAAACCAATGAAAAAAATCCCTTCCAGATGTTCCACCCGCTCAAAGGGATCTAGCGGTTTTGGAAATTTCAAAACTGCTTGCAAAAAGAGCAATTCAGCCAGTTCCAGCAGACCAGCAAGGATCCGGAATCTACTCAAGGTTCTTTTAGTTCCAAAGAAAACAGGGGACTGGAGACCAATTTTGGATCTCAGTATCTTGAACAGATCAGTCAAGAAAACAAGATTTCGGATGGTCACGCTGCAATCCATTCTTCCCCTCTTGGGCAAAGGAAACTGGATGTGCTCTATAGACCTTCAGGATGCGTACTATCACATAAAATGAACAGACGCTCCAGAAGATTCCTCCGCTTCAGGCTGGGAACCAGTCATTTTCAGTTCAGGGCCCTGCCCTTTGGTCTCACCACTGCCCCGGTGTTTACCAAATGCATGGCAGTGGTAGCTTCTCACCTGAGACGACAAGGATTCCAGGTGTTTCCATATTTGGACGACTGGCTCCTCACAGCTCCCACCAAGCATCTCCTTCTGATGGCCAGGGATTACACTTTTCGCATTTGTCAAAAGCTAGGCATTTCAATAAATTGCAAAAGTCTGTTTTGTCGCCTTGTCGTGCTATTACTTTCATAGGCAAATCTAGACACAGTAGACATGTCTGCGAGACTAACACATCAGAGAATAACAGACATTCACAAACTGGTCTCACTCCTTTTCAACAACAACAGAATCAAAGCCAGGTTAGTTCTGAAAGTGTTGGGAATTATGGCAGCTGCCATACCTCTGCTTCCATTAGCCAGATTCCACATGCGGATCCTTCAATGGATGCTCTTTACTCAATGGTCATACCAGGAACTTCCAATGTCTCACACCATTATGATCACGCAAGCGTGCAAAAATCATCTCATGTGGTGGATGTCTTCCCTCAGCTCTTGTTGGGAAGACCCTTTGTTCCACCCTCCGGTTGCTACTCTGACAACGGATGCCTCCCTGATCGGGTGGGGGGGGCATTATCAGGGCAGGACAGTCCAGGGCACATGGCAACCAAACGAATGCCACTTGCACATAAATGTTCTAGAGATGAGAGCAGTGCTTTTAGCGTTGCAAGCCCTTCAAGACTCTCTTCCCTTGGGAACGATTGCAATCCAGACAGACAATATGTCTGTAGTGTGGTACATCAACAAACAAGGCGGAACCAGGTCATACCCCTGTGTCGAGAAGCACTCAGACTGTGGCAATGGGCGATTTCTTCTCAGCGATTTCTGATAGCAACGCACATCCCCGGGAAGTCCAATCAAATTGCGGACAAGTTGAGCAGAGCTATTCTCATGCCTCACGAGTGGTCTCTGAAAGACTCTGTTGTGAGAGAAATTTTCCTCAAGTGGGGTCAGCCTTGCTGCGATCTTTTTGCTACTCCCCAAAACAGCAAGTGCAGAGAATTTTTCACTCTATTCCCTTTACCAGGCCAACCCAGCAGAGACGCTCTAGTCCAAGTTTGGCCCGGGACTTCTGTATGCATTTCCTCCTTTCCCACTAATCTCTCAAGTGATACAGAAAGCTATCGTTCAGAAGGCCTCATTGATCCTCATTGCTCCTTACTGGCCTCGACAGGTGTGGTTCCCCTTTCTACATCAATTTCTATTGTAGCGACCGTGGCATCTGGACCTAGTTCCAGATCTGTTGATCCATCAGTCGGGTCAGTTACATCGCTCCCTCCCCTCTCTGAACCTCACTGCTTGGTTCCTCCAGTTCCAACCTTAGCCAGGCTTCCTCAATTATCTCACTCTGTTCGAGATATTTTGATAGCTTCCCATAAATCTTCCACTCGGAAGATTTATTTGAGCAAGTGGAAATGCTTCACATATTGGGCTCAAGAAAAGGACATAGATCCTTTCACTGCTTCCATCCAATTAGTCCTTGATTTTCTAGCTGAACTCTTCCATGCAGGTTCATCTCCCTCTACTCTTAAAGTTCAATTGGCAGCTATTTCTAACTTTCATGTGGGTATTTCTGATTCTGCCTTAATGTCCCACAAGCTTTGCAAAGCCTTTTTGAAAGGAGTTTTTCTTCTCAGACCTCCTATAAGAAATCCTCCTTCTCCTTGGGACCTAAATTTAGTTCTTGCTTCTTTGATTCTTCCCCCTTTCGAACCTGCAGTCTCCTGTTCTTTAAAATTGCTATCACGGAAGACTCTTTTTCTGGTAGCTATTACTTCAGCTAGAAGAGTTTCAGAGCTTCAAGCACTCAGCTGTCGACCTCCTTATCTATTGTTTCATAAGGACAGAGTATCCTTACGAACTAACCCGTCCTTTTTGCCTAAGGTGGTCTCGACGTCAAATCTAAATCAAAGCATTGACCTCCCTGTCTTTTTTCCAGAATATTCCAATAGGTCTGAACAAAAATTACACTGCCTGGATGTTCATCGTCAATTGAGGTACTACTTGGATAGAATGAAACAATTCAGAAAATCTGATCAACTGTTTGTCTCCTATGTGGAAAGCAGAAAGGGACTTTCAGTTTCAAAGGTATCATTATCCAGATGGCTAACATCTTTGATTTCCCTTGTATATGAAATTAGCCACCAAAAACTGCCTAATAAACCTAAGGCCCATTCCACCAGAGCTTTGGCTACTTCCTTAGCCTTCCAAGACAGACTGCCTATTGACACCATTTGTGCAGCGGCTACTTGGGCTACTCCTCACACTTTCATTTCTCATTATAAGTTGGACTTAGCTTCTAGGCATAGAGCTAACTTTGGTTCCACTGTTCTCAGGAGTCTGTTCCGTTAGGCCACCCGGGACAAGGTGCTAGGGACGTGGTCCCATCCAGCAAGAATGAAGGCGAGATAGACAACTTAACATATAGAAGTTATGTTCTTACCATAACGTTCCATGTTAGTTGTCTTCTTCTCGCCTTCTTCTTAGGCCCCACCCTCCTTCCCCCTGGCCTGGACAGACCTAGAGGAGTTGTGATTGTGACCTCTCTTTCTACCACCTCTTTCTTAGGCATATGCTGTTATGCATATTTCCTGGTTCAGGATGTAGGTCAGCCTTCTTTCTTCCTGTTGTTAGAGGTGGACTCTGTTTAGAGTTATTCTGTTACTATTATAAGCTGGGGTTAGCTTACAAACGAGATCTGAGGTAACTCTCGCCTAGCATTGTGGGATATAAGGGGAGCCTCGAGCCGGTGGAACCAACTCTCGAGCTTTTACAGTGGCCGAGTCGGAGCCGAGGTCGGCTCCGAACCCATCCAGCAAGAAGAAGGCGAGAAGAAGACAACTAACATGGAACGTTATGGTAAGAACATAACTTCTATTTTATAACTAGAATTCCAGATTGCATAACCAAATTAAAAGATTTCAAACCCTGGCTTCTTTCTGAAGTTGATTTTTTTTTATAAAGAACAAACAAACAAACAGATGAAGCAAATATAATTATGGTTTGAATTTGTTAAAAGCATATAGGTGGCAAATGTTTATCTTGGTACAAACAACATTTAAAAGAATGGAAATCAGAACTAGTTAACATACAATATGAAACAAATGAAATAAAAAAAGAGAAAAGTCCACGCTGGAAGCAGAATAATCTTGGTTAGTGCTTTCGTTTACTAAAAATACATAAACTTCTTCAGACCTGGTCTGTAGAAGTTTACGTATTTTTAGTAAACGAAAGTGCTAACCAAGATTATTCTGCTTCCAGTGTGGTCTTTTCTCTTTTTTATTTCAACATACAATATGAGCTAGAAAAAACTAAAGCTAAATACGGAAGCAATGATGAATTTATAATAGGTGTAAATGAAACATAGAGAAAAATATTGTGAATTACTATCACAGAAAACTGCTTCAGCTATAGAAAAAAATTAAAGTGGCCTCATCTGCTATGTCACCAAAACAGATGCATGACTTATCTAAAAGAGTCAAAATAAAATTAATACAAATTTTGAAGTAAAGAACATTAAAACTCAACAAAAAAATCAACAAAATATACACAGAAATTGGAGATATTCTGGATGCATTTAGACAATAATATATATATCCTTAGACCAAGAACCAACACAAATAGATCAAAATATAAATATAAATTTATATCACTTCTTTTGAAAAATATTACATCAGAAATAAAAGATAATTACTTAACCAAGTCATATATAAAGAAATTTCAAATAAAATTAAAAAAAAAAACTTAAATCTAAAAAGCTCCTGGAATTGATGGAATAACATCTGCAATGTATATATATTTTTTTCAAATATTATTAAATTTTTTCATAAGACTTTTATAGAGATTAAAAACAAAAAATATATATATTCTCTCTCTTAGAAATACTGTCAAATCACTCCAATATTGAAAGCAAATATAAATCCACAGTTATGTTCTTATAATTTCATGGGTTTATAGGAGATTACTAGGCTAACATCTTAAGAACCCTTTCAATCTTAGCCAATATAACCTGATTTTATCCACTATATGACCCTTGGGGTAAGAAGAAGGCATGGGTTTGTGCTTATGCCTTGAGTATGTTACAGATTACCCCTTTCCACAATGGACATAGGGGCTACCTCATGAGTGAATTTATGATTCCCCATCCATTGATCCAAACTGCATTTGAAGACAGCCAGGGAAGGGCTCTGCTTAAAATGAATTGGAAGCTTGTTCCAAAGTAGGGGCTATCTCTGTGCCACATATCTGTTTCTCCAACATGTTTTGCTTGAGGCACTGACTAAGTTTAGATCCCTAGATTGGGCAACCCTTGTGCTGTTTGACTTGTGGATGTGTAGCAGCTCCAGCTGAGCTGGATTTGTGAGTGCCTTGTAAGTCAGGTATAGGTCACCCCTTACTAGTCAGTAGGAGACAAAGTAAAGGGATAGGGCTTTTACTCTGTCCATATAGGACATGTTGCTTACACCCTATATTTTCTTTGTGAGGAACCTCTGAGGTTACTCCAACTGCTGTAAGTGCCTAGTCGGGTACATGCCAAATGGTGCACTGTACTTGATTATTGGTCTAATGAGAGATGAGTATAGAGGAACTATAATTTTCTTGGAAGTGGATGCCATGACTTTACTTATAAGTTTTGCCACATAGAAGGGCTTCCCTACCACTGTGGACACATGGTTGTCAAATTTCAGGCTACTATCTATCTGTCTACCTGTATCTCTCAATGCTGAGTCTACTCTTAGGGCTGTGATATTTATGTTGTAGTTTGCAGGGGTATTTGACTTCCCAAAGGTATGATAATGCTTTTTTTTTTTGCATTTAATTTTAAGTGTATTTCATTCTTAAACAACGACTATAAAATCTTCATGTCAATCTTTCCAAATAGGCTAAAAGAACCTTTGTCACAGATAAGTAACATGGATCAGACTGGTTTCAAATATAAAAGACACACACATGATAACATTAAAAGAATGTTAACCCTTACAGACACTGTAAATAACATAAAAGAAGATTTTTTTGTAAATCTAGACATTGAGAATGTCTTTGACTCCTTAAGCTAGAAATGCCTATTTAAAAATCTAGAGCTATTTGATTTCCCCTCAAAATTAATTTATTTTTAAAGAAACATATAAAAAATAATAAAGCATATGTAAAATGAGGACCATTAATTTCTGAATCCATTTCCTTAAATAGAGGTACAAAACAAAATTGTCTTTTAGCCCCTGTACTGTTTTCGCTAGCTATTCAGATATTAGCAGTCTTCATCTGAAGCAAATGCTGAAATAAAGGGTATAGAAACATCTAATAATTATAGCTCTAAAATAAAGTTATTTGCTGATGATATTGTTAAATCCCTCAAATACACAAATAGCATTAAAATAACTAGAATTCATTGTTAATAAATTTCAAACCTACTCAGGGCTAAAATTCAATAATGCAAAATCAGAATATTTACTCTTAAATAAAAAAAAAATCACAAATAAAATAATATCTTTGGCAAGCAAACTTCATCTTTAGAATACTTAGTCATAACTATAATGAACACAATAAAAGAGACTAGAATCACAAACTATGAAAAATTATGGAAATAATTAGATTTATTTCTTAAATGGAGTAAAATTATAATATCTTTTGAAGACAGATTGCAGTTAAAAAAAATGGATCTACCCCCCCCCCAAATATTGCTTTAGCTCTTCCTCTAGATATAACACAAATAAAGGAAATTAAGAGATTATTTCTATAATTCCTGTGGTTTCAAAAAATCCAGGATAACCTTTCAGAATCACATTAAACCATGGGAGTCAGGAGAAATAAACTTTCCATTTTAAACATGTATTTAAAAGCAGCAGCTATCAAAACTAATTTGTCAAACTTTGTGACTCTGAGCAAGTCACTTGAGCAGACTCTGTTCCCTGGCTGAGTTTGAAAAAGGTCCATGATGAAGATCAGTGTTCTACGCTAAAAAACAAATTCAAATAAAAAATAAATTGGATACAGTCTAATTATAATTCAAATTGAAAGGTATCACATTTCTCACTCTTCACTACTAACAATGAAATTGGATTTGATAAATTACGCTAGTATGAATACCCTTGTTTGGTATTACATATGTAATTATATTCAGTTTAACATCTCCTCTCCCATACAATTCAACTATATTAATTACATCCTTAAAACATTTAGAAACACAAGTATATGTAATATACATTTAAAACTCTAGTTTGAGCTAAGCATTCCTATTAGAATAACAAAAGATTTATTGATAAAATCAATGTAAATAAAATGAATAATTAGGAAACAAAAAATTTCATTTGTTGGCAACATTGCTTTACTAATTTGAAAGTTAAATAAATACAACCCATTGTAAATGAATATAACCTAGATACACAAGACTGGATTTATTTACATAATATAAAAATATATGCACAGGATAAATGTGTTATTCTTACACAATCCCAATATAAGGAAAGACCAATTCAACTAATCTGTGAAATCACATATAATGATCATAACGTTGAGAATATAATATCCAAACATTACAAAATGCTCATGACATATAACATTAACTTAAACAACATATTCCAGATATATATTACCTTAGGTCATAGTACAACTCTAATCATGGAGTGTAAAAATCATTTATTGAAATAAATAAGAAATATATCATGGTCACAATAAGGGAGAATCTTTACAAGGAAATTCTTATAAAAATAACTCCTAACAGAATAGCCAAATTTAACAAAGACAAAAATTTAGAATTTTGGAGATGTTATAATGCAGATTGAACACATATATTTTATAACTGTTTACATATATGGCCTTTTTGCAGTAAAATAGAAGATTTTTAAAAGCTTTATGGTTTGATTCTTTCTCCTTAACAAAAGTACTATTTCTATTCAACATAACTGAAACACCTAAAATGGACAACAAAAGTCATTACTTACTGTGGACAATATTAACAGTGGCAAGAAAAAGCATAACAAAGAAATGGAACAAGAGATTAGAATAAAGGAAAGCAGGATATATCCTAGAACCATTTTTAAAACTCCTTGGACAAAAGTACTACCACTTAATGACTTATATCAGAGTAACATTACTTCCAAAAGATGAAAAACTTCATGATTAGCTCAAGAGAATTATACACATTTTGTTTCTATTTTTCCATGTAGTAGATAACTTATTTATCAAGACTGTATATATAACTACTAAATAATCTGTTTCAGGCATGTTGTATAAATTGTAAATAGTTTTTAAAAGTTTGTAGTTTAACATTTTCAAAGTGTATTAACATTCAAGAATGGAAAGTATTAATTGTGACATCTCATAAAAGTTCAATAAACGTTTGGAATAAAAAAGGAAAGAAAATCAAGTACTTCATAATTCAATTCTGATCACATGTATCTACACTTCCTGTAATATAATTATAATTCCTATGTTAAAAACTAAATAATGTTACCACCTTCACCTAACTGTGACAGTTGCAATAGTACTGGTCATTACCTGATCATGTTACTGCTCCTACCAGCTATTTTTGTTTACTGTTTAATTGATTTTGTTGATGTTTATGTCTTTTGAGTGGATATTTTCTAAGTCACAACACAGAACCATTACTCAGGGGCAGATTCCAATACAGACGTACTTCCTTTTTGTGTCTTTGGAGAATTTAGTAATGGTGAAGCTATGGAACCCTTGAGATTTAGATGGATGGACTTTGGATAGGTCGACTATGAGGAGAATGTGAATGTGGATTCATCTCTCTGTCCTGTATGCTGAGGACTGGACCTAGATTTACCAACTGATTTAATCATACTTGGTGCTACATGGGCAAGTTTTGTAGATGGGAGCGCTATCTCTGCAAGAAGGAGTAATTCCAACATTGTTTGTAATAACTTTAATAAGCCCTTTGCCACAGAAAATCTATTTTGCTCAATCAAGTTTTGGGAATGACTACTCTGTTAAAAAAAAACAAAAAAAACTTCACTTTATTAAAAAAGATGGTTTATTCATATATACATTCCTATCGATCATCTCATTGTTTTCCTGATCCGTTTCTGTCTGGCATTCATTGCAAGCCTAGTACTCAGATGGCAATTTCAAGGGTCATGAGTGTACAAAATACAAGCAGCTGAAAAGTACTGGAAACTTGAATCACAAAGAAATACTGAAAATCAAGAAGTAAAGATTATGTGGGATCTTTCAATACCAACAGTCAAGAAAATAGAAGCAAGAAAACTACATAGTGTAGAAGAAGAAAAATGAAGGAAAGTAGCATTAGTTATTAAAATAGTTGCACTTAAGAACTCCAGTGTCCTATTTACTGAGAGACATAAAGTTATGACTATGGCAATCTGGAACAGGGACACTCAGATAGTTTCAGTAGTAGAAGGAAACTCAAGAAAAAGGAATTCCAAACATATTTAAATATGCTAGCAATGCAGGTTACTTTATATGAACTTCATGAAGTAGCACTTTGGAATGCATTATGGGTGCTGAGAAGAGCACTCAAGGGAAGTATGAAAGACTGAAACAATGATGATCTATGCGCTGACATAGGAATAGAGTCCTTTTCCATCACCAACCTCCAAAATATTTAGAGAAATAAAAAAAAAAAAAAATAAAAGGTATGAGACCATCAGTTATATTCCACCATGGTCCTCCTTGACCATCATTTGACATGATTGAATACAAGATCTTGATTGATCACTTTCATACTTTGCTTTGCCAGAGATGGCCTGCACCTGTCACCCTTGGAATTCCAGATACTGGCTAAGGCTTTTGCTACCCCTACAGTGCCTTTTTTTAGGCAAGGTTCAAATGACAAATTCACCACCGTAACAGGTACAAGCAAGCAAAATCTGAGGGTAATGCTACTTAATGCTAGAAGTCTAAACCTCAAAATGCACTCACTTGAGGCACTCCTTAAAATGGAGAACATCGACATGTGTGCAGTGACAGAGAGCTGGTTCAAGGCTCCAGAGAGCACCCCTGCATTACCAGGCTATAATTCATACCACACCTTTCGGCCACCTAACCTGGACTGAAACACTAAAGGTGAAGGTGTGCCCATATTCATTAAGGATATCCACACCTTTAGGCTAGTTGCTCTGCATAATGCATCCGAGATTATCCAAGTGTAACTAACTCTGGGCAAGATCGCAATTCAAATTGTAGCTTGCTACAGATCCCCCACCATGCCCCAGGATTCACACTCCTCATTTCTATACCCTGGAAAATATTAGGGTACAACCTAACACCCAAATAATGGGCGATTTCAACTACTCCACCATTAACTGGGAAAACTACTCATGTACCAACTCTTGTGCGCAACGTTTTCTGGAATTGATAAATTCCAATGCCTTGGATTAACTTATCCACACCCCCACCAGGGGCTGCAATATCCTAGACCTGGTCATTACCGACATGGATAACCGGTGTTTCACACCAGAGGTCAATTCCTCCTTGGTCAGATCCAACCACAAGCTAATCACCCTAGACATCCACATCCCACCCCCACCCCCCATTAGGTAAAAAAACACTGTAAAAAATTTCTCGAAAGCCAACTTCACACTTCCTAAGACAGAAGTGGAAAACATCACTCCACCCATGCTGATGGACAATAGAGGTACAACTGCTGAATCCTATACAAATGCACTTTATAAGCACTTACACGAGTGCATGGATCATGCAATCCCTAATAGAACCAAGATACTATCCTCCAAAAAGGAAGCCAATCTGATGGTCCCCTGCCATAAACAAACTCTACGTCAGAAGAAAGAAACTGTTGTAAAAAAGAGTAAAATCCCATGATTAGAGGAACTCCGTGGTCAGCCTTAGTAAGAAGCTGAGAACCCTCATAAAATCCTCCAAGGCTAGTTACAAAAACAAAATCACCACTGATTCTAAAGACAACCATAAAGCATTCTATAGATATGTCAAGAATCTCAATGGCAACACTCAGATCTGCACCGAGTTACAGCACAATGGCACTAAATATACAGAACCAACTGATATTGCCAACATCCTGGCAGATAGGTTCAGTGCTAACTTTACCCCTCTCTCACCTCCTAAAGGGCCCATCTCTATACCAGAAGAATGCAAAGTTCCTGTAATCACAGCTGCACAGGTAAAAAACACACTCTCCAAAGCCAAGAAAACAGCATCCATGGGACCTGACAGCATCCCAGGCTGTGTTCTACATGAACTACAGAACGAACTGGCTCCTCACCTAAGTACCATGTTCAATCATAGCCTCACCTCAGATTTTGTGCCCACTGAATGGCGCACAGCAACGGTTATCCCACTTTTCAAACGGGGAGCCATCACGGACCATGGGAACTACCACCCCATTAGCCTGACAAGCCTGGTCTGCAAGGCCATGGAACGTATCATCATTGAACTTATAAACAATGACATTGGCAATCTCCAAACTCTGGACCCTACCCAGTTCAGCTTTGTAAAAGGCAGATCATGTCTCCTAAACTTGATAGACTTCTTTGAAGCAGTCACCAAAGCCGTAGATGAGGGTAAGATGGTCCACACAGCCTATCTAGATCTCGCCAAGGCTTTCAACACCATCCCCCACTCTGGAATTATAGATAAACTCACTAAACTATATATAAATCCCAATGTCACAAGATGGGTTGCCAACTGGCTCACTGACAGAACCCACACTGTGAAAGTAGCAGACTCTAAATCCAACGTCAGACCAGTGACAAGTGGAGTACCACAGGGTTCAGTCCTAGGTCCTCTCCTGTTTGGTATCTACTTCTCTGAAGTACAGGCTAACACAGAAGGTCTTTGGCTAACAAAGTTCGCAGATGAATGCAAACTAGGAGCCATAATCAAAACTCTTAACAATGTGGACATCCTACAAAAGGGCCTCACTGAGACAGATGCCTGGTGTCAAAGCCATGGCCTCAAGCTCAATGCCAAAAAGTGCATTGTCATCTCTTTTGGTAAAAACTCTGTACCCATGAACTACCACTTAGGCGATAGTCTACTTAACACCAAAAGTGTGATAAGAGACCTTGGGACACAGGTGGACAGTAGTCTCCTCTTTGATAATCACATCACCACAGCAGTCAGGAAATCCTTCTACGTGGCACACCTCATCACAAAAGGTTTCCCATCCAGGAAAAAAGAGGTCATTGTTCCCCTCTATTCATTACTCATTAGCCCCATTATAGAGTACAACACCCCTTTTGGTATGTACCTCACAAGACATCTACAACAACTGGAAAGGTCGCAGAAATACCTCACAAAGAGGATTACCAGCCTCAAACAGATGCCCTACGCAGACTGTCTCAAAAAACTCCAGCTTTACTCTGTCACATATCGCCTACTCAGAGGCGATCTCTGCCTAACATACAAAGCTATGTCAAACCCAGAGCTGTTGGACAAGCTCCACTTAAAGAAATCCCAATCCCTCCAAGCTACATGCTCTAGAGACCTAAACCTTGTCACCACAATAAACAGAACATGCTGGAGGGATAGATTCCTGTCCAAGAGACTTCCCATACTCTGAAACAAACTACCTATCTATATCAAACAAAGCTCCTCATTAGCACTCTTCAGGAAAAATCTTGATGATTGGATGGAAGATAGGAAATTCACCCTGGGGATCACTTCTGTGGCTCTGCTTGACAGGAGCACAGGAGAATAATTTTCTTGGCTGGCAAAAGCCAAGGTACCATTTGACTAGGCTTATATAGGCTCTAGGGCCAATAGCCTAGTACCTACCTATGAACCTATGAACCTATACCCACTGTGGCTTTCTGTCTCTTCTCACCTGTTTTGCCTCTAACCTTGAGGAACAGTTTTAGAAGATGGTCTTAGGAAATACATTTGTCTTGGAACCATCTGTTAACCTGCAAGATTCAAAAAAGTTATTTTGGTTTCCTTGTTGTTATGCTACCTCTAAGATATGGTTTATCTAGGAAATGTGTGCACCATCAATATGATGCAGATGAATTTGGATTTACTTCTATTTTGCCCAGGATTCCTTGTCAGACTTTAACCTGTTGCAGAACTGCTTGGATTCAGTTTGTAAATCCCACAAAGATATCCTACTGGTGCATGCCATTGTTCACCATCTTACTTTCAATATTCATCTTCTTTTATCTCTTTCAAGGACAATAGGCTAGAATTTATATCTTGGGTGTGGATTCTTGGAGTGATTCTGATTAATATCCCTAATATTAACTGGCTTTTATTAAATCCATGGATTTTCATGTTAAAAATTCCTCCATAATTAAGTTCCTAATAATGTAACCTGGCCTAGAAATAGTGATTTGTGCTCTTATAGTTTCATTGCTTCATTATTCCAATGCTTTATACTTTTGACTGTCTGATACAGAACCCTCCCACCTGCAAATGGTGTTAATTCTACATGGAGAGTACTAATGGGCATTACTTGATACAGTCAGAGTAGCCCGTGCCACAAAAATTGCTTTATCATTCATAATATTGCTTCATTCTTATAAATCCATACACCATCAAGGTTCTCTTTACATAAACTAGATGTCAGTGCCCTACAGTCTAACTCACCAGTTTTGGTCACCTTAGCAAGGGCTGCTCATATTTCCATAGGACAGTTTACAAACACATGGCCCCATTCTTTTATTTGTCAAGCTCTGACATTTTGAAATTCACTGCCTTTCTAGCTGCAAACTTGTGAAACTTAGCCCTCTTTTCAGTGGTCCCTGAAATGCTGCTTGTTTTGGAGAATTTTAAGAAATCCAGGGAGAGATTTTCTATGCTGATTAAAATGTTAAATTTGTCTTTGATCAATACAGATTCTGCTATTACAATAATTATAGTTATTGTTTTATTTAGTTTGAGCTGCAATGATGAGGATCCTGTCTTAAACATTTTGTACAGAACTTGATTAATAACATTTAAGCTTCAATATTAAATCTAAACTTTGGCCAGATCTGTGACATAAAGTTATAAAGCCCTGACTATGATCCAGAGGCTGTCTTTCTGCCTGACTGTTTTCTTCCAGGGCAGTTGTCTAATCATTGTAAGAGTGTGATCTCCTGTACACCTGAGGCACACCATTCCTGTTGAGTGGCCTCCCCTATGACTGACAGCACCAGCACCCCTCCCCCTAAGACTACAGCAATAGGGGTGAGTAATGCATCAAATTTGGGTGTACCCACTATATGGCAGCCTATCATGCATTTCAGTGCCACCAGATATTACAGCCAGGCCCTGATATGTGGGCAGCCATATGACTCAGTCAACAGGTATGCAGGGTTCTCATCTGTGTACAACCTGCAGCTCCCCATAGAGATATTTGGCATGTTGCATGGCAGCCATCAGGATGGCACACAGGGTCTATATTAAATTATCGAACACTACAAATGTCGAACGGCCGAAATATCAAAAGTGCCATTCACATTACTTGGTTTTGTGGGGGGGGGGTTGTAGCCCCCACTCCCCCCACTAACTATATATACCAATTCCGAGATCGCACTACAGTGAGGAAAGGGCAAAATTCCTGATCTTCACTGCAACCCACTCCCACAAACCAGAACTCGATGAATGGCACTTTCGATAATCCGACTGTTCGACATTCGTGCCATTCGATAATTTAATATAGACCCGTCACACAGTGCTACCATCTCAGTGAGGCTATGGAGTCCAGACATCATGGCATGCTTGGTCTTATGAAGGTTGTGCTGGTACAAACTGTTGCCATACCCACCTCGATGTGGGGAACAATAAGTGTCTCAGTTACCTTCCTGTCTAGTGAAACTGTTCATGGTTGGGAACTAGTACATGTATGGGGTGATCTGACTGGAAGGTCAGTGCAGGATGCAAAGTCAGTGGCTTCCTATTGAAATGTTGGCATTTGAAATGCCAAGTGCTTCCACAAGGAAAAAGAAAGATCAAAAATACAGGTTGTACCACCTGTCACTGCATCATGTATCCAGTGGAGACAAAGCAGCACTTAACGAATCGCACATACAGAAACACACACACACACACGCGCACACACACACACACACACACACACACACACACACACACACACACACACACACACACACACACACACACAGACACTCTCTGCATGTACTACAGGCAATTTAGAGGCATTTTAATAAATCTATTGGCACATTTTTACCTTGCTGGAGGAAATCAGAAACCTGTGTGAAAATCTACACAGACTAAGGGAAACAATGTGGCTGGTAAGTGAACCAGACAGCTAAGCAATATACACATACACACATATGCACACACACACCTATATATATATATATATATATATATATATATATATATATATATATACATATATATACTCACAAACACACATACACATATGTGTGTGTATGGGTTTGTGCTGTGTGTGTACATATATGTAGGCATGCAAGTGTTCCTGTGTGCATGCATATACTATTTAGTTATTTGTATTTATTTATTTAAAATTTGTTTACCAGGAAAGTCTGACTTGTAACCAGATAATTTTCAGTGAAGGCTCAGGGAAAAATGCTCCAGACGCACGTCTTTGTAACTATCTATCTATATCCATATCTATATACAATGTGTATGTATATGTATATATATATATATATATATATATATATATATATATATATATATATCCACACATAAATTGTATATGGATGTTTTGTTTCAGAGTTATTAACTTAGTTAATTTCCAGTTTTTGATTCACATTTTCATTTGCCTTTCCATCTAACATTATTTTCCAAATCCTTCTCAAGCTATTAAGGTTTAGATAATTATAACTCTGTGTTCCTTCCTGAATCCATGCAAAGCATTTTAAATATCCAGGCCTCATACTAGTGTATGTATTAAAATCCAACTTTTAATTCCATTGTGCTTTGGTATTTAAAATCATCTGTGACATTTGATTAACTGCCTTTCATTTCTCCCATTAATTAATAACCTAATTCAGAAATGTGGGGTTATAATTAGAAAGAAATAGTAGAATGTTTGAATACCTTCATTTCACAGTAGTGACAGTTTGCTAATATTGGTTTACTGGTTATGGTAATTTTTATTATCTAAACTGAAGTTGAAAGCAAGTACAAACAAACAAACTCCAGCCATAAGCTATTGTCTGCTTTTGGAACCATTGAAAAGCATGTAACCATGAAGGAATGACACATAATTCCTGCTACAAAAGATGATACAGTGATCTTTTTCAAGTAATAATTAACATTACTGACTGTGCAACCAAAGGAAAACGTTGAGACTAGCTAGTTTGAAGCAAGTCACCACAACACAGCCAAATGGTTTAGTCTGTTAGGGAGATTTTTAGCTTTAGTGATATAATAAAAATAATTATGAGGGAGTCAAAATTCAATGAGACGGGAACACTGTTAGTTTGGTCATGAAGGTCTAGATAGTAGTTGTAGCAGAACTCAGAGCCAGCACAAAACAGTTTTTCACCAGCTGTGTTGTAACAGATGGGCTGAAACAGGAACAAAGTCAAGCCGAAGTAGATACATTTCTTTTACAAAGATGTTTTACAGGATACATCAGGTAGGACAGGAACAGAACATCACAGGTCTGAGGGAATGGCAGAGTGCCAGCAAGGCCTAAGTATCACATTTGATGGATCACATCACAATAGCACAGGAAAGGCTAGTTAGATCAGGAGATAGTGAAGGTGAGGGTTTGTAATCAGTGACATAGAAAAGGAAGACTGCCACTGTGTATGTGTGTGTGTGTGTGTGTGTGTGTGTGTGTGTGTGTGTGTGTGTGTGTGTGTGTGTGTGTGTGTGTGTGTGTGAGGCTAGTGTGTTCTTGCTTAATGTAACTGGCTGCAGCAGCTGTTAGCCCATAATGATGAAGTGAGGTTGTTACATTGTTACATATCCATCTGGCCTTAGGCAATGCAGCAATGCACTTTCTTAATAGCTTGCAGCTACCTTAGTGACAGTGATAACTGTTATACATTACTGGATAGCTTTTAAATAGCACAGAGAATGTATATTAAAATAGTAATGCTTTTATTTTAGGAATTTTTTGTTTTCTCTGATCTATTTCCAGAAAGAAAGTTATAAAAAAACACTACTTTGCTTGTAACCGGCATCTCATTAGCTAGTAGTGAGGAAGATTTTTTTTTTTTTGTCTTTGAGCTCTGAATACCTGCCATCACTGCAGAAGACTCCAAGAGAGCAGAGAACAGAAGCAATGAGCCCCAGGCAACTGTCCCCCCATCACTCTTTCCCCTCCCTCTCTCTGTCTCTGTGCCTTTCAGTCTCTCTCTCTCTCTGTCCTGCCAGGTCTTCTTATTAGGAATGCCCACCTACTCTGTCATTCTCTGCATAACATAAAGACTAACCTGGGTGCCATTGTTTTCTGTAAGCCTTGCATTTAATGGCATATAAAACTAAACAAAAGATTTCTTATAAAACAGCATCAATATCTGTTTTATATGTTTTGTTTGTAGGTTATACATTGCTGAATTTCCACTGAAACATTATAAAGTGCTAATCTTGGCAGCTGATCAGCACTATGGATATTTACATGGTAGAGGACAGTGCAGCTAATCTCCCTACTTTTGTGACAGTTAGCTTAATGCTGACTGCACTAAATATACATTATAAGCTGAGCAATACCACTGCACTGTCTTTATGTCTCATCTGGTAAGTATTTGCAAGTAGATATCACAAGGTTTTGCAATCCTGAATTTGTTTCATAATACAATAATATGCAGCCATGTTCTGTTTCAACTTTGTGCTTACTTCCCTTGATAAGGTACCTTATGTTACACTTTTACCACTGGATCATCACAAAAGGGAATGCCTTAAATAGTATCATGCAGCATGGGAGTGATTATTTGCTCATTTCTAACTCTGAGTTCATAGGTTATTACTAGGTAGTTGAACAGACAGATCATTTGCACCCTAGCCTCTACATTTCCCACTTCTTGTTTCTCTTTTCTAAAAGGGATTGAGGGCAGACATGGGGTGGATTTATATATTTCATCTATGTTGTATTTGATGTTTAATATAAAGATTACATCTGTTCCAGAGTAAAGGAATTACTTGAGAAGCAATATTGTAGTGGAGAATTAGGTCTCGTGTGGGTGTTAGTGGTGTTAGGCTGTGTGAACATGTGGATGGTTATGCAGGACTGGGTCATGTCAGGCCGTCTAACCAAGTGAGGTGTCACCCCATAGGAGTATGTATGAGACAGAAAAGCGAGGTACAGATGTAAGGCATTCTGTACAGCTTAAGGAACTTAAACATTGAGGGGTTTTCAAGTTGGATCATATGTTTGGATTTACATCTGTCAAAGGGAGTATTATATTCTGCATGAAATAATGGAAGAGTAGAGAGGGTAATGACATCCTTGGACCTAGAAGATGTATTTTTGGTAATTAGCTGAGCGGGGTAGAAAGATTTTCTAATAACAGTAAATGTATGGTGATCAAAAGAGAGTTCATTGTTTGCAAAAGTGTCCAGGTACCTAATAAATATCTATATTTTGAGGAGGGAAGTATCATAGGTATATGGGTGTTCATATTTTTCCAAGGTCATGATATTATACTTTTTAGTATTTAGCTTTACCATGTCAGGCCAGGTTGGAGGATCTGGAAGACCTCTGGAGAGTTGATGAGAATTTCAAGTTTGCAATCATCTGTATACTTGGCCAGCCAAAGACCCTTAACATTAGCTTTGACTTCAAAGAAATAAATAACCAAATAGAAGTAGTCCTAGTTCAACATCCTGGGAGACCCCACTAGCAATCAGCTTTTTAGAGTAGAGTATGGCCTCATTCCTAATTGACTGGGTTCTGTTCTTCAGCCATTTTCTTATCCAGTGAGTTTGGTACATTTGTGAAAATACCTGAGTGTAGAATGGGATTGAAGGCCTTGGCTAGGTCAAGGTAGACAGGGTATATCAATTTTCTCTTGTCTAATGACTCAGTAACTTTTTAAAATATGTCTGTTAGGATAAGTGGATCTTCCTAGCAGAAACCCAAACTAGTTTGTGTTGAGGGGATTGTAAGTTTCTAATAGCTTTGTTTGTAAGCTGCGTAATAATAGGTTCCATTACCTGACAGATAAAATTGGTAATGCTTATTGGTCTATAGTTGCCTGCATCAGTGATGGAACCACCCTTTTGAAGGGGGACAATCACAGTAGTTTTCCATATCTCCAATACAACACCATTTAAGATGCTCAGGTTGAACAGTGAAATAGTGAGACAGTGCTTCATACTGACAAGCAAGCAGCCTAGCACATTATCAGGATCCACAAACCTTATGCTTTTAGACTTGGACAGTGCATTTAGAACTTCCTTGAAGGTGATCTTTGGGGTGGGTGCAGAAAAGATGGCATGTGGAGGGAACTGATAGGACATGGGAAAATTTTGAGCTAAATGTATCTGCTAGTATGTTGGCTATGTCCTCAGGGGCTGAGTGGATGTTATTGTTAAGTGTTAATTTGGTGTAACACAGTGAACACAATTCTTTTGAAAAAGTCATGGATGCTCTGCTTTAATTGCCAAGAACAATATTATCAAAAAGCTATAGTCTTCCATTGCTGTTAACACAATTCTATTGATTCACAAATTTGCTGTAGGATAAGGGTGTGTGATGCCTGGATAATTGTTGTACCATCCTTTATGTAATACGCTTTCTGGGTTTATTTGAGTACTGACAACAACTGAACAGATGAAATACCTGAGTCATAATGCTGATAAAGTGAGAAGCACAGGAAGGGGAGTTAAAAATATTAATTCATCAATTTCCAAAACCATTTGTCCTAGTCAGTGTTATAGTAGTAGTAAACTGAACAAAGCAAACCAGATATCCCCAACTCATGGTTCGTGATCCCCAGAAATTTCTTGACAAGCTGAGAGATATAGTCACTCCTGCATGTCCTTGACTTTCCAAGGGCCATCTTCCCAGTGGGTCATACTCTTGTGTACCTTTGTTCATGCAAAAACAGTGGCTCTACTTTGAGATTTTTATTTTTATTTTATTTTGTTAATTGGTTAAATCCACAAGACGTGTTGCTTTTCAGGGTGTTGTAGGAGCCCTGTCTGATTAAGGAATTTGTTGAGTCACACATTAGTCCTAGGTGGTCTGCCTGTCTTCAAAATACATGTAGACCATTCTGGCAATCTCCGCTGCCCCCCCCCCCTCACACACCAATTTTCATAGAAGAATAAAGAGTTAAACCTCTGTTCCACAACCAGTGCAAAACCTACATTGCTGATTTTGAATGAAAGGCTCAGCTACTGGACAAAGTTTAATTTACAGCATCCTGGCATAAGCTTTCTGGGCTGTAAGCTTCTAGCTCTGTTATGGGCAGGATGCCTGGTAGCCCTGTGAGGGAACTTCATTTTTACCATTTGTATCCAATATCTCACACTCCCTGGGAGGGGTTCTAGAACCTCTTTTAGGCCATTTGAAAATCACTCTTCGTGACCTTGCCTTCAGCTCTAGGTGTTTTATTTTGCAAATCCTAAACACAGTCCAAATAAAGTCTAAAATAAATAAGCAATTGTAAACAACGCATGTAAAAATAAGTAAAAACACAGTATTACAAAGTTTGATAAAATCACTGAGCAAATTCATTCTGAGTAAAATTTAAAAACACAACATACTGAATGAAATTACTAGAGTCCATTATAAAACATAACTGAAATGAAACGCAGACAAACTAAATCTTATTAAATAAGTAAGTTCAATCCAGTGAAAAACAAAGTAAACTTCTTGTTGGACAGGTAGTTGCATTATTAAATGTCCAGCGGCTAAATAAAAAATAAATCAGGAACACTTAACTGACAATTTCAAGCAATTCCATGAAAATAACAGATAAACAAGTCTCAGGTGCCTGTGGATTCAGTGGGACCACATAAATCCACAGATTATAACAGTTGCAATCAAATAAAATGTTGCAACTTAGTCTTGTACACAGAAGTATTAGCCCCACATACCAAAAGTTGAATTGCCAAGTGCTTAAAATAACATAGCAACAATTATGAAAGCAGTGTCAGCAGTCCCAAACAAGAGATCACCAGAATTTCCAAAGGAACACAAACAGCAATGGTTTGGGATCTCTCCAAGCTTAAAGCATTGAACAGTCACAGATACTTTGAAAAACATTCACATAAACAATAACAGCAATCTAGAATGCTGAAGCATACTGAAAACTTAAATTCAGAATGTCTGTAAGTTAGGAAGTATGAATACATTATAAAAAATCCTGAACTCTAAAACAGGAATCCAAAGTGCTGAAGGTTGATATTATAACCAGAGAACATAGTGCAATGATTTGGGATCACTTCCTCCTTCCGCTCAACCTCTTAGCACAAGAAATCTGGACAAAGCCAAAAGGAATGGTGGGACAAAGGCCCAACAATAGGGACAATATTTTACTATGGCTGTTATAAATTTAGTAATTTGCTATATTAATAGGTTTTGCATTAGAATGCATTTTCCAAAATATATGAAGTATGAAACTCATATGTATGTCATTATTTATTGACTTCAATCCTTAATGATTTGTCAGAAAACCACAAATGTTATGAGGTACAGACTAAAAGTATAAATCAAATACGTGGACATTCTGCAAAAATCCTGGCAGTTCAGAGGTATGCACTTTGTACTTGAACCTTGCAGCACTAAATAACAATCCCAGAGATATTAAAACATTAAAATAGTCTGCAAAACAAACAATAGCAGCAATGTGAGATGCTAGAAGTCACTGGTTGGAAGCCTAAAACATTGTAAGAAGACATCCAACACTAAAAAAGCAGTCCCTGCAACCATCTTGGCCTTATCCTCACCTGACAGATTGTCCTGTTGGGTTCATCTGTTCAAACATACACGGATCTTCCCTTCAGCAGCTGCTGTAGTTGTTATCTTCCTGAACTGCTGGTACCAATTAGTCAGACTCAGATGAAGACCCCTCCCCCACTGTGCACAGTATATAATGACCCTTATATAGCATGATGGCTTTCATCACTGCTAGCATCCACCAGAGGTACTAGTATTATTATGATGACAAATATTAACTGTCTTTTGTCCATAGCTCCTTTTGGTTGCTCCTAACTGCTGCCTCAACAACTGGGAACTTGAACAGGCAATATTCAGACTGCATATCTGCAACCACACTCTGGTATATGGATAAACTTTTCTAGGGGTAGTAAATGAAAACATCCTACATAGAAGCATCTACTGTGCAATCCCAGGTCACCCTCACTATATATTTGATTCTTAAGGTTAGTCTAGCTACCACTTTGGTTATCTGACCATATACCACTAATCCGCTATCAATTTACAGCTAGGCACCACACCTTTTTTTAAATACCTTTCTTAAATTATCACTGAAGACATAGGCAAACATATATTAATAGAAAAGAAAGCATATCACATTAACATTTTTCCATATACATGTATTACACATCACACACGTTTTCTTTCTTTATAACTATCATCAGTCCAACAATATATAAATTGCTCAATTTCTGCCTTCCCTTAAACCTCACTCATTCTCATGAACATTATTCTTTATGTAGTGTTCCTACAATTTCCATTTATTTCTATGTAATTTGCTCCATCCCTTTTCTAAAGATATTTCCTTTTCTTTTATTTCTTTTACAGTACTCAGTACTTCAGATGCTGTTGGTTTAGACTTTTGATTTCCATTTTCTAGTAATTGCTTTTTGGTTAATACAGAATTAAACTTAACAAGGCCTTACTATGGGTGGGCAATTCAGATCCTGCATCCATCTCAAAATAATTATTTCCTTAGTTACATGTATCTGCTCACCCAGTATTTCTGACAGAGTACTCTGTAGGGAATTTCTAAAATCTAATAACTCATTACACTCCCAAAACATATGTTCCCAGTTGTCTCTTTCTTCCCCATCACACCTCCAACATTTGATATCTACCTGGGGAAAAATTCTTTGAAGTCTGCTTGGGGTGAAAAATGCCTATACAAAGACTTTTAAGCAAAAATTATAAACTTTCTGGACTGTATTGCATATTTGGGAGCCATAGATATCCACTCCCATTGTTCATAGCTTCATAGGTTCATGTTAAGTACTAGGATAGCTACCCTTGTGGGCCATTTTAAACATCCAATTTCCCTTCCAAATGTAAGAATCAAACCATGCTTCTTGTTTCTGTGAGGTAACCATCTTAACCATTACACCCTTGTAAATTACTTTAACAGTCTTTCTTCCCAATCTTTTCTAACTTCTTCAAATTGATTCTTATAGCTATTGTGCAATATTTTTATATGGCCTACTAATTATACATTTTTAACAGCAGCTTCTATTCTAGATTCAACAAAAACGCTACCAGAGTAGGTCTGTCTCTCACTATTGATTCCACTATCCCTTTCACTTTGCCTACATTCTGATATCAATCCCTGGTAGGGAAGGCAGACTCTATCCTGCAGTCCAAAGGTGTTCTTGGCATCATCATATACTATTACCTTTCCCTCTCTAGTTATTTGCTCCGAGCACCTTGTTTTTTTTTTTTTTTGCCAGTTTTCTCTCGCCTATTTTCTGTACTTCTACTTGCAGTCATTTTTATTGGCAAAATCTCATTTCTTCATTCTCTTGTTGGCTTAGTCCTTATAATACTTTCTGCTACTTTATGAATGTAATATTAATATAATATTCTGTATGGTTGTTGTTATTCTCTTTAAGGAACCTTCATCCAAAATCCCAATCTCTCTTTATTTCTTCAACTTCACCCGCTTCATCATCATCCCTTTACACTTTAAATTATGACCTTCTTCTTGTGTTACACACATGAGCCTTAACTGTGCAGCTCTTCATCTGCTGAAAGGATCAACTTATCTGACTTAACTATTGCCATCTTCCCCTGCCAGATAAATTCCTTCAACTCTTTATTAGTTATTGTCCACAGCTTCTCCTCTGGTTGATAAAAAATGCTTGGCTTGTACATAAAACCAAAGGGACTAAATACATTTGTATATAAGACTAAAGGGAATAAATCAATTTTCACTATTTCTGTCTTGCTATCCATATCCATAAACAAGAGCATCCAGTTTCTGTGTTTGTAATATCTTTTGATTAGACTCTTTCCATATATCCTTAGCTGACACAACATATAACAGAAGTCTTTTCAATCTATATACCTAAAAAAGTCATTGTATTGTGTCCCAATAAATATGGGTATTGCTGAACCAATTCATGTGCAGGTACATAATTAATAACTATACCCATGTGTTTTATCTTCATTCATTTTATATCCGCAAAAGAAATGAAACTGTCTCAGAATGTTCCATAAACCTGAGGTGTCTTTTACTGGATTTATCAGAAACAAAATAATATCATCTGTAAATAAAGCCAGCTCTTCTTGAGTACCATACCAATTTTATCCTTGAATTTCTGAGTCCTTTATTTTTTTGCCAATGACTCTAAATATAAAGCAAATAACAAATGGGAAAAAAGAAATTCATGCCAGGATCCTCTGTTCAAACATAATTTATCGGAGAGGAACCCTTCCACTTTAAGTCTTGTCACTGATCCTCCATTTATCTTCCTAATTAACCTTATTATTGTATCAGAGAATGAAAATATTTCTATTGCCATGCTCATAAAAATCCCAGCTTGCTCTGTCAAAGCTCAACACCACTCTTGAAGCAAGTTTCTAAAATATATGTCCACAGGCCTGTTGGCATGACTGCAATGCCAGTCATTGGTATTTGGCTGAAGGAGCTTTGATATTATTATTATGAGCAGCCCTATCCCTGAATGGTCACCACACCGTTAGTTAAATGCACAGATAGTAAATGGGTAGGAGATGTCTTACTATCATCTCAATATCACAGCTAATTAGTGCTGTAGTCATCTGACCTTCTGTTATCTGGAACACTGTACATCATATTTCTCTTTGGTTGAGGCTGTGTAGTGATGGAGTTAGTCTATATTAACAAGGAGGTGTGGTGGTGGGGTCCCCATGTATGCAATTTATATACTGTATGCCTTTACTGCTTTGATGTTATGTCTTTTAGATGAAGACTAAAGCCATCTGACATTCCACTGCTTCCTCAGCTTAAGTATATCTCCTTTGGTGTTCCTACTCACCTCTTGACATCATAGTTAAAAAATGATGGGTGCAGCCTTCTGATGTTAAAGTGCATGTGAGAGGGGACAAGGTTCTTGTCCTGTATAATCAGAGCCTGCAGGTTATCCTAGAAATATGTGGAAGACACAATGGATGTATTTAGTAGTTGTCAGATCTCAAAATGAAAGTATTATATTTTCTTTCATGATTAGTTGTGTTTTACCAGTCTGGAATTTGATGTAGATAATAAACTAGGAGTGACAGTAAGAGTGTAAATTATTGTCTATATTGATGAATGCTCATATACTCATTTGAACAATAATGATCTCAGTACAATACATAACAAGCACAGAGTCTGAGTACAAGATACTAGCTGGATTCAGTTTAGATATGCTGGTATTCCCAATGATACCCCTCCAGGTATCACTGTCTTTCTCTATGCCTGCACTAAAGCCTCACCCAGTAGGACAACAGAGTGAGAGGGTGGTACCCCCTCTGCATGTACTGTTGCTGCAAATGTTAAGTACTATGAATAGCTTTTAGGTGCATATGCATAAACAATAACGTTTTTATTTCTAAATCTCACAGTCACACTAAGGAAACTGTCTCATGTAATGGCAAAAATGCCTAAACTGGTAAGGACCTAGGCAGGAATTTGCAAGTATTCCCACACTTCCCAAGGGCCTAATTTGTACATTAACTCAAGAATATGACAGAGAGAGAGAGAGAGAGAGACCACCCTTGCTGAGAATTCTAATTCCAGAAGCTAAACTGTGTCTTGAGGTTAGACCAACTACATGTTGGTATGTGAACCTCCAGCAAAAGCTCCATGTCCATCTTCTGAAGTGAGTTTACATGCAGCATAACAAAAACTACTATCATTTTTTTTGATGGGGTCATATAAGTCAGCTGACAGCCAGACACTCAGTCATGAACAGTCCCTCTAGTCTTTGTTCAAAAGAGGTTTTAGTAAGCCATTAATTACTTTACACTGATACTACAGCAACCTTTGTAAGTGATAAATTTCTGTTTACTACAGTAGGAGATATTCATCAACTTATTGTTTTGTGCACACCAATTAAAACATTCCACATAGAGCTGTAAGAATGGATGGCATAGTAACTACAAAGGAAAGTTAAAACAGGTGTTTTAAAGTCATCCATTTATGGAATCCAAAACAGTATGGCAGTTTGTATGCCATAAATGATTGCATTAGACAAAACATGCAGAGATAACATTGTTAAACTATCACATGTTTTCTCTATTATCAAGCTGTTAAAAAAACTTTGGTGAAACCTTAGTTTACCAAGGAAATATTCAACTGCTCATACACGAACGTCTGTGCGGACCTGAAATTAGGTTTACTACTTCCAGCAACTATGCCCATAGATCAGGAATGCAATCAGTGGTTGGAGTCTAGATTAAGTGGGAGAGTTGTGAGTGTCTCTTTGGAGGCTGTCCTCCACTGGGAGGTGCACATTAGACTCTTGTGACCAGAAGACATTGTTAACTGAATGTCTAGAAAGCATGTGGCACAGGACCGTGGCCATTACTCCAGCATGCACAGGCAGTATGTTTGTGCAAAACAACTTAAGTAGTACAGTCACAAATCATGATTGTCTTGTGAGAATGAGTGGTATACCAAATATTCATTGCTACTCAAGACAATTCACATATAATATAAAATATTCTTCAACTTTGAAGATTGGGTAGAATGATAAAATGATTGCCTTAAGCTAGCAAATTTCCTTGCTGAATAACATTTACCACAGCCAGTGCCCATGGAAATAATAGCCAATGTGGTAAGAAAATGTAAAGGTATAGTAAAATATATATCATCACAGAAGGGTTCTGCTGCCTAACATTGCCTTCTCTTTCACCGTGCTACCTATGTTAAATCTGATGTAATTTCTCCAGATGCAAGTATGTGACCACTCAAATCTTAGATGTTAGTTATAATCCCAATGAAAATTCCTAATCTTGAATATATCTGGTCACAAAATGTCAAATGGGGATGAAGAAGCACAGCATGTTGATTTTAAATGTGGCATTGCATCACCATAAAGACATACTTTTGCTTTGGCAAGGTTGGCAATTTAATTTATTCTGTACTTCATGACTGGTAAATCAGATTAGTGCATCTAAATCTACTTTTCAATCAGTTCTGACAATTCCCAATGGCTATGACTAATTTTGCATTTGAAGCTTGTTGTTTTAAATGTCGTAAAACATATATGTATTTCTACTGGAACATTGGATGTATTGCAACAGATTTGCGTTAGTAGCTTTTCTAACTAAATTTTACAGTATGAGTATATTTGCTGACTTTTATTACATTTTCAGCAGGATTATGTTTAAATTCAATTGCGGCCAATGTTTAAGTAAGCTGGGTTCAAACTCTGATTGATTTTAAAACTGTTTAAATTATATATTTAAACTGCTAATTACTTTGGCTGATTTTAGAGACTATTTGACATTAGTTTATAAATATCTATCAAATAGTTTGAGAATTATTTATACTATGGTGGATGGCATTTCAAATTACATATCTGTATAATCCTACAGACCATTTTTTTGCCCTTGTTATAACTGGCTGTTATTGATATTACTAGTTTAATATATGCTTTTGAGAATGACAATATTATTTATTGTTACAGTTCTGCAGATGGACTTCTCTAGTATAATTATGGCTTGGAGAAGTGTTTATGTTAGGCTCCATCCATCAATCCATTTGTTAACCATTTTATCCAGTTCATTATCATGGAGGGCTATTATCTACTTTTGCAAGCAAGGAGTGCAAGGCTTGACCCAGCCCTGAATGAGATACCAGTCCATTGTAGGCACAGAGAGTCACAGACCCTCACTGACATGCACAGCTAAGGCGACCAGTTTGACACTGGCACTCTACCTACAAGTATGCCTTTGGACGACATGAGTAAACTGGAGTCCCTGGTTGGAAACCAGTGCAAACACAAGGAAAACACACACAATCTACACAGAACGCACCTCATCTGAGAAATGAACCAGAAAACTAAACACCATGAAACCACAATGCTAACCACTGCACCACAATGTTGTTTCTTGATCATGCAATTTGCTGTTGGCTTTTCTTTGCACTTGTTGGGCAGTATAACTAGGTATAAAAACTCTCCAATATGGTGGCAGAATCAGGATAGTGTGACCAACCTATTGACAGATTTAGTGTTAGGCTGTCATGGCCATATATCTATGGAGAGGATTCTGTACCATTTTTGGAGGAGGAGCTATATTCTGTATCCTAATAATAGTGCTTGAGTCTTGAATGGGATGGATCCTGAGGACCTCACAAATGCTTATATTAAATTAACAGAGAGTGGCCTGAACTGTATTGCATGAATCTCCTCCTTTTGACAAACAGCACATTGGTTTGATGAGGCTTTGAGAATTTAAATGCGTACCCATGGAAAATTGATACAAGCAAATATCATCCATTTTTATTTATACACACTGTGGCTAGACATATACTGTAGCTGTTATTTATCAGTTATATCTGACTATAGCTACAGTTTGTTGGTTTCTTTGCATGTTCGTTAAATTAGAATGTTAAAAAACAGCTTAATGTTAGAGGGATGGAAACACTAAGCAAAAGCAAATTGTTGTTGAATTATCTTGCGCACTTGCATGCAGAATGATATTGTTAAAGTTTTAAATGTTAAACAGCAAAACTGAAATAAAGCTGGGTATGTTGACGTTGGACTTATTGTTTCAATGTGGCAAAGTGTGAGGTTTCTCTGTATTGTCAACATAAGTTATAAGGAACCAGAAAGAGAATTCCAGAAGTTAAACTAGATACAACAGAATACCCCCCCTAGTCTTATAAATCTTTATTGTTCCAATATGGATAATATAGATGTTATATGCAAAAAAGCCTTAAGAAATTACAAGTTACATTCATAGGGTTAGACAATACATGGAAAGGTGGACTTCATTTTTACATGGAAACAAAGATGGATGGGACATTGGCACACAATGAGGCTTGTACAAAAAGCCAGCACCAAGTTCACAAAGCTTCTAAGTGACTCACAGTTTCAAGGCACATGAATACACTTACATCCAGAACATTTAAAGCTTGCTTGCTTGCTATAGGCCATCAGATCTACCAGGTAGCTGTATATGCATTTAATTAATATTGATTGGTTTAATTTCTACTTATGAGTGTAGATGTAGACTGTTTCCTGTACTGTTAGATCATTAGCTGATCTGTTTATGCCTCATGACTGATTCCCTAAGGAAACAGCTGCATTTTAGGAAGTGAAATGCACCTTTTTTGTAGACCTTAGGTAGTAGACATGTTGAAATGGTGAATAACGTTGGACACCAAGTTTAGCAGGGTATAACCATGAGTCTGAACTGGGATATTATTAAAGTCATGTTAAGGGAGGACATTAAGTTGATTACCTCCACAAAAAGAGGAAAGAAGGGAATTATTTGCAAGCTTGAGTAATAGCTCATATTCTTGACAAAACATTTTCCTAGAAAATTCATCTCTAAGTACTTATGGGTTGTGTGTTGCAGAATTCATAAAGCCCCTGTCCCCCAAAAATGAGGTCTATGTTAGATTGTTTCAATGCAATTGCAGCAAACATAGGATCGTTGACCCTCATTCAGCTAAAATCATTTAAGTGGTTCACTGAATTTTCCAAGGGCAAGTAAATACTTGCACTACAGCACAATGGACCAGCAACTACGCAAAGCAAACTGACTCAAGTGCAGGGCTTCACCCCCCCCCCCATGTGGGGTGCTGTGCCCCCCCACACCCTCCAACTATATATGCCAACTCCAAGATCGCACTACAATGGAGAAAAGGGAAAGTTTATGCTGCAGGGCAAGTATTTACTTGCCCTTGATAAATTCAGCAAATCGCTGAGAAGATTTTCACTGAATGACGGTCGTTGATCTAGTGTTCACTGCAATTGCTTTGCAATGAACTGATATATCCCCATAAAATGACAGCAGCAGCAGCAAGATACACAAAAACAGTTTGTGGCTTTTGTGACTGGGAATGGCAGCTAGTCTTACCTTGCTAGAGCTCCATTTGTGCCTAACGGAAAGTGCTTCTTAATCTGAATTACAGAGCTACATAAGTATATTTTTCGCACTTTACCCAACTCTTCAATGTTTCTTATCAGCACTACACTGGTTGTATTTATTTGCTTATCAGTACTGCATTGTTTTTTTTATTTATCTGTGTAACAATTCTGCACAAGTTTACTGCACTGTTTTTATTTATTTGTTTGACTGAATTATTTACTTTTCTGTGTCTCCATTTATATATTTGCTGATCTCTGGTTGCTTATCAGTACTGCATTTTTTTATTTATTTGTGTAACAGTTCTGCTGTAGTTTACTACACTGTTTTTATTTATTTGTTTGATTGAATTATTTACTTTTATGTGCCTCCATTTATATATTTTCTGATCTCTGGCTGCTTATCAGTACTGCATTGTTTTTTATTTATTTGTGTAACAGTTCTGCACTAGTTTACTTAACTGTTTTTATTTATTTGTTTGACCAAATTATTTACTTTTCTGTGTCTCCTTTTATATATTTGCTGATCTCTGGCTGCTTATCAGTACTGCATTTTTTTATTTATTTGTGTAACAGTTCTGCGCTAGTTTACTGCACTGTTTTTATTTATTTGTTTGACTGAATTATTTACTTTTCTCTGTCTCCTTTTATATATTTGCTGATATCTGGTTGCTTATCAGTACTGGATGTTTTTTTATTTATTTGTGTAACAGTTCTGCACTAGTTTACTGCACTGTTTTTATTTATTTGTTTGGCCAAGTTATTTACTTTTCTGTGTCTCCATTTATACATTTGCTGATCTCTGGTTAAATTTTTCTTTCCCCCACCCAAGTGCTGTTATGTTCTTAAAGTTGGTGGCTTTTGCTGTTGCCTGGCCGTACTGTGAGTTTGTGGTGTACTCAGTCCAGAGAGGAAAAACTGGTCAAACAGCTTCTGTGTTATCTGTTTGTCTCAGGGTGTGGCTTAGAAGGGTCTTTTATCTTGCTGGTTTAAAAATATTACAATTGAGTGAATTTCTACTTATCTTGCTAGAGCTTCATTTGTACCTGACAGTGAGTGCTACTTAAACAATCTGAATTACAGAGCTACATAAGTATATTTTTCACACTTTAACTGTTCAGTGTTTCTTATCAGCACATCACTGGTTATATTTGTTTGCTTATCAGTACTGCATTGTTTTTTACTTATTTGTGTAAGAGTTCTGCATTAATTTACTGCACTGTTTTTATTTGTCTGTTTGACTGAATTATTTACTTTTCTGTGTCTCCATTTATATATTTGCTGATCTCTGGCTGAATTTTTCTTTTCTCCCACCCAACTGCTGTTGTGTTCTTATAGTTTGTGACTTTTTCTGCTGCCCGCCCCTAATGTAAATTTGATAAGGGACACTCCTCCTAGTCCCATCTCATTAGCTCATTCTACCTAACACAGAGATCATTTGGGAAGGTCATACTATTTTGTTCCTTTACCTTGAATTTTTATCTGTTCCTTCTCTCTCCCTTTCCACTTTACTAACAAGAAAAAAATCCCCAAAAAAACAAAGAAACAAAAAAAAAACTACTATATTCAGCTTCTTTTACTGTATTTGTGTTTCCTCCACTTGCTCCATTACTTCATCTTGCTTTTTCTGTTATTTGCTATGGCTTGTTCTCTAAAGTGTTCAATTGCATATTTTCTGTTGCATTTGTTACTGCTTGTTTATAGCCTGTTTAGCTTGTAAGTGTTACTCTAAACCTCTTAGTTTTAGATTTAAGCACTTGGGCTTTAGGCTTACCCCTTAGCTCTCCCTGGCCTTCTCTCTCAGATTCCGAAGGGTGTGGATGGACAATTTCCTACAGTTTCTCCTGCCAGTCTGGTTGATATGGGCATCATGAGTCTAGCAACTGCCTTATATACACAGACAACCACCTACTACTACCACATAGGAACACAATTTGCGGTAGATGCAATTACATTAAGAACCTAGAATCCATGCTCTCTCCCTCACAAGCCAGTATATCTGGCACTGAGAAAGTTGTCAACACAATCCCTACACTTCAAACACCACCCCCACCTAAACAACACACACCCTCATATGTGGAGGTCCTCAACAAAAACATACCCAAACAAAGGAGACGTCCGAGGCAAAAACCTCTGAGGCAAAAACATGCGTGAGCTCCACAGCCCTCCACACCACATTCCATGCATAGTTCACACACCTGTGTCTCATAACCACTAAGGCTTAACCATAAACCCAACATATTAGTCACAGGAGACTCCTTTGTGAGACACACAGATGTGCCACTCACCAGGCTGGATAAGGAGAAAGTCAAAGTTAGTTGTCTGTCAGGGGCCAGCATCTGCCATATCACACACACACTCAAGTCTCTCAACAACAGGTACTGTTATGACTCTGTCATAGTCCATGTTGGTGTGAATGACTTGAGATGTACCTCCCTGGACTATATGAAGAGAGACATGATTGAACTCACTGAATATGTGTCCCATGCAGGTATGTCCCTAGCCTTAAGCAGCATTCTCATTCCAGGGGATCCAGTACCCGACCGCCTGGGAAGATATGTCAGACCATGATGCTTTGCTGCATCTGTCTCACTTGGGCTTCGGGCTTCTGGCAAAGGCACGTGCCTACCCCATAGTGCCTTTTTTAGAAAAAGTGATGAGGTTAAAACTACCAACATAAAAATTTTAACAAAATCCAAATTAAAAGTCATGCTGCTAAACACTAGGAGTCTAAACATGAAACTGCACTCATTACAAGCACTCTTAACCCTGGAAAATGCTGACATCTGTGCAGTCACAGAAACCTGGTTCAAAGCTGCACAGAGCACCCCAGCCATACCTGGTTACTCATCCTATCATACAGTCAGACCCCAAACTGTCAGTAGTAAAGCCAAAGGAGGTGGAGTTTAAATATATATTAAAGACATACACACCTCCAGGCAGTATGATGCACAGGAGACACTCCAGGTGAAATTAACCATTGACAAGACCCCTACACAAATCATAGCTAGCTACCAGCCCCCAAATCTGACTCAAGGTGCCCAAACTGACTATCTAGACCTCTTTGAAGCTATCAAGAGTCAACCCTTTATCCTGAACCTAGGTAACTTTTTACCCAAACATAGACTGGAAGAACTACTCATGCTAGAACACAAATGCCCAGAGATTCCTCAATTTTGTCAATCAAATACTTTGGAACAGCTAGATGATACCTCCACAAGAGGTGATAATATCTCGGACTTGGTATTAACCAACATGAGTAACCACTGAAGCACACCTGCAGTATCTGATCTGACCATAAAGCCATCACATTCAAAGTTACCATCTCCCCCGGCCTCCCTCTAGCTAGGGTCAAACAAAAACATTTCCCCAAAGCTGATTACAACCGTCTACAGGATGGTATAAACAGCTTCACAGCCCCTCCCCCCTCTCTAGGAACTGGCACCAGTATCTAAAACTATACCAAATTACTATACAAACATTTATATAGATGCATGGAATCAGGAATACCTGACAGGACTAAATCATTCTCCGCAAGGAAGAGTAAACCTGTCTGGTGGACATCTGCAATAAATAAACTCTATAACAAAAGAAAAAAATTGCTGTCCAGATCCAAGAAGGAGCAGATGTCCAGTTGGAAGCAATCTCTCCATAGCCTAAACAAGCAAATAAGAGCACTAGTGAAATCCTCCAAAGCAACTTTGAGTCCAAATTGGCCAGATGTACTAGAGACAATCATAAGGCCTTCTTCACATATGTACGTAATCTCAAAGGTAGCACCCAGATCTGTTCAGAACTGGTGGTCAAGGACACCACATATACAAATGCCGTAGATATAGCAAACTTGCTGGCTGACAGATTCATTGAAAATTTCACCCCTCTGTCCCCCCATCAGTAAATCAGGACATTCCCAGTACTTGCCCCCTTCCCCTTATATCTAGGGATCAGGTCATCACTGTTCTCTCAAAAGCAAAAAATACAGCCTCCATCAGACCCGATAACATCCCAGGCTGCGTCCTGCATAAACTCAGGCAGGAACTTGCAGCACCATTAGGCACCCTATTCAACCAAAGCCTGAGTACTGGCTTTGTCCCAACTGAGTGGAGGACAGCCACTGTCATCTCTTTACACAAAGGTGGAGCATCCACCGATCTGGAAAATTATAGACCCATCAGCCTAACTAGCTTGATGTGCAAGGCCATGGAAGAGATTATCATGGACCTCATTAACAAGGACATCTGAAACCTCCAAACACTCGATCCCACACAATTTGGCTTCATCAAGGGCAGGTCATGTCTGTTAAATTTGGTCGACTTTTTTGAGACAGTCACCAAAGCCATGGACAAGGGGAAGACAGTGCACACTGCTTACCTTGACACTATTCCCCACTCAGGCATAATAGATAAACTCTCTCAACTAGGCATCAATCCATATGTTACCAGATGGGTAGCTTACTGGCTCACTGATAGAACCCACCTGGTCAAAATAGGGAAAGCCACCTCTAACAGTAGACCTGTATCGAGTGGCATACCCCAGGGTTCGGTCTTGGGGCCTCTGTTATTTAGGATATACTTTTCTGAGGTGCAGGCCAAAACCAGTGGGCTATGACTGACCAAGTTGGCAGACAATTGCAAGCTGGGCACTGTCATCAATTCCACTAGTAACGTGAACATCATCCAAGAGGGTCTCACTCAAACAAATGACTGGTGCCAGAAACATGGCCTCAAGCGAAATACAAAAAATGCATCATTATCCCCTTTGGGGAAAGTGATGTCCTCATAAATTATCACATTAATGGCAATGTCCTAAGCACGCAGTCAGTCATAAGAAATTTGGGCAACCAGATTGATAGCAACCTGACTTTTGACCACCATGTTGCTTGCATTGTACGGAAAGCTTTCTACATGGCCCACCCCATAAGTAAGGGTATCTCATCCAGGGACAAGGAGGTCATAACATCCCTGTATTCTTCCCTTATAAGGCACATTATTGAGTTCAATGCCCCATTTGGAGTGTACCTTGCAAAGCACATGCAGCAGCTGGAGACACCACAGAGGTTCCTCACCAGGAGAATCCAGGGCCTCAAAAATCTTCCATACACAGATAGGCTAAAAGCCCTATCCTTCTACTCTGTTTCATACATACTCCTCAGAGGTGACCTCGGTCTGGCATACAAGGCGATCTCAGACCACGCCTTGATGGGACTGCTGCATATCTGCAAGTCAAGCTCCACTCAAGTAGCCAACACACACGGCCTCAACCTGGACTGTGACATCAACAAGACTTGTTGACGGGACGGATTTGTATCCCAGAGACTCCCCCATCTATGGAATAGACTCCCGCTCCCCATCAAGCAGAGTACCTCTTTACCCCTTTTTAAGCACAACCTGGATAACTGGATGGGAAATAGAAAATACATCCCTAGGATTCTACCCATGTCCCTGCTGGACAGGGGCGTCAGGTGCTGATTTGTCTCTACATGGGCTAAACTCTTGGCTTATAAGGGCCTCAGGGCCAATAGCATAGTAACTTCCTATGATCCTATGATCCTATGAACATAGAGAATAAAAAAAAAATAACAGGAATTGGAATTAGCTGTATTAGTATAAGGAAGAAGGTGGTCTTCTCCGCAGAGCACAAAATGAATTTTACAGGAATTTTTGTGATTTTTTTTTTTTTAAAGCAGTTTGTGGCTAATCACCCTGCCACAGAGTCAGTAGGTGGTAGCTTATGGTACATGATTCTACCTCATATTATCCCTTGAGCAGAAGAGGGACTTGTATTTGTCAATTATATGAAATGAAATCATTGCAGCAATTAGCAGTACAGCCCAAGGAAATGTCTGGACGGGGAGAAACTCTTCATAACAGTGCAGTTAGTTAATATATAATAAATTTCAAGTCACATAATGTAGGGCAAGTAATAATAAAACACAAGTACTGGCAGTAATTAAAAGATGTAGGATGTAATTACTTGAGGGAGCAGTACTCATTAAGACACAGATTAATAACAAAATAAGAGTACAAGCACTAGCAGAGAAATAGATATGTCCAGATGAAGAAAAAGGACTTGCAAGCACTAGTTGTGTAAGTCTGCAGAAAAGTGGATATGTGAGAAAGAGGGATGGGAATAATAGGGGAGAGAGAAAACCTAGTCAGGGGCATTACAGGGGCAGAGCCATTTGCTATTGAGATACCTCTTAGGCTTTGTTTAAATGAGGATATGTTGGGGTTGTTTTGGATGTGCTGATGAAGAGCATTCCAGTCTTTAGCTTCTTTATGGGAATAGAGGGAGTCACCATGAAAGCTGTGAGACTGGGTAACTTTTAGCATTAGTCCATCAGAAGATCTAAGGGATCTGGAGTTAGAGTTTGATTGAATGAGGCTTGAGAGTGCAGGGCAATTGCTGGGTTTATGCATTACTTTGTGACCAAAACTAAGTTGGTTTAGTTTTAGCAGGTTTGGTAGTTCCAGCCAGTTAAGTAGTTGAAGAACAGAACAATGATGAGTCTTATGGGGTTGACTGGTGCCAAACTTAGCTATTTTGTTATAGCAGGACTCCAGCTAACTATTGTCAGACTTACATAGATTAGTGAATATTTGTGAGCAGTAGAGTAGGGTGGAAAGTAAGTGAGATCTAGCTGTGGCTAGTCTGGCTTAGTTTGTGAGGTATGGTTTGGCCCTATATAGAGATCCAAGTTTTGTATGAATTTTCTTGATTGATAGTGAGATGTGTTTGTCAAATTTTAGTCTGTCATCAATAGTAATTCCTAGGAGCTTGGTCTCATTTGTAGGTTCAATTTTAGTGCATTAGAGGACTGAAAGTCTGAAATACTTCCTACACAAAAATTGGCTCTGCCCTTGCTCAAAACCAGGATAAACTGTATCCCGAAATGTGGACAAATACCTACTCAACCTTACAGCTCCTTAATCTCCCTTCTTCACGCACTTCCTTACTTCTGTTAATTTCTCTCTAAATATACCATAAGCCTTCTTTTCTTTCACTTTGCATTGCAATTCCTGTTTTTATTATACTAATTTACCTTTAATTTCTCTCTAAACTGGCTAACAGTTCTCAAACTATTAAATCATTATTATATAACTTATTATTTATACTTAACAAATAGTTTTACACTGTATCTAATTTGGTATAATTATTTAAACTGTAGTTGTTTTTTGTATTATTTTTAAAGACTGCAAAATTATTGTTCTTAAAATATTTTGTAAGACTTTGCAGCTTTTCTGCCTGGGCCTCCACTGAAAATAGGCTTCTACCCAGTTGGACTTTCCCAATAATCAAATGTTAATCAATCAGTAAATAAATAAATAAATACATATATACATGCACACACTGGAGGAGGGTGTAGGGCATTCCATGGTGGTACAAGTGCTCATATCAGCCACCAGAGATGCGGTTAGGGTCTATACAGAAACACACTCATTTCCATGATGCCAGTAAGGGCTCACACTATCTCTATGGCTGCCTAGATGGCAGCCATTCTCATTGGCTCTTTCCTCCATGATGGCAATATGCACTACAGAAGAATGAATGAGCTCTGATAGAAGGAGGCTTGGTGGTCAGCAGGCATGGAGGTAAACAGCAAGCAGAACAAAAAGGAAAAGTGGAGTCTGCTAAGCCCACATTAGAGTCACATATAAATATTGTCTTATTCGTAGGTTCATAGGTGTGTACTAGGCTAACAACCAAAAAAGCCTTTTTAAGTCTAGCTATGCATCCCAAATCTCTGCCAAGTTCTGGTACCCTTGATAAGTGTAAGCAGGGGCCTGGGAGATGAAATTTTTACAGGCTGCCTTTGCCCATTAGAAACACAGGTGCCAAACCAGGGATGCATTTTCTGTTCCCCATCAAGTTGGACAAGTTGCGAATGAATTGGGTTAGGGAGGAAATCTACTTCACTTGGATGAAGAGTCTGTTCCAAAGAAGGGGTAGTATCTGGGATGTATACATGTCTGTCCAGCAGGTCCTGTTTATATCACAGGCAAGGTTTAAGTCTTTGGAATGGGTAACTCTGATGCTCTTCTTTTGTGTATATGCAGAAGGTACATCAGAGTGGGATCTAACAATGCATTGCATGCCAGGCATAGATCTCTACTCAACAGTCTGTAGGAGACAGTATACAAGGATATGGCCTTGAGACGGTCTGCATAGGACATGTTACTTATGCTCTGTATTCTTTTACTGAGGAACCTCTGTGGATGTTCCAGTTGCTGGATATGCCTGGTTAGGTACATACCAAATGGGGCATTGTACTCAATGATAGGCCTGATGAAAGCTGAATACATTGGAACAATGACTTCTTTGGACCTAGATGCCATACATTTGTTTATAAGTTGCACAACCCAGAATGATTTCCTCACTACTGTAGACATATGATGGTCAAAGGCCAGAGTACTGTCTATGTATGTCCCCAAGTCCCTGACTATTTGATCAACTCTTAGGGATGTGTTGTCAATATATATATTATGCATTTCTTGGCATTTAATTTTAGCCCATGGCTCTGGCACCAGTTGTTTGGCTGTGCTATCCCTTCCTGAAGAACATTTGTGTCAGTGGGTGATTCAGTGACAGTTCCTAATTTGCAATCATCTGCAAATTTAGTCAGCCAGAGTCCATTGATGTTGGCCTTGACTTCAGAGAGGTAAACGCCAAAAATGACTGATCCCAGAGGGACTCCACTTGTGACTAATACTTCTGGTACAGTAGGTTTAGACTTTCATTTCCATTGTCTAGTAATTGATTTTTTTGGCACCTACCAGAATTAAATTCAGCAAGGCCTCAATATGTGACTGGCCTCTCTGTAGAGATGGACTCCCCAGTTCTAACTTCTTTGGTCCTGTCTGTGAGCTGGCTGGCTATCCATCGGGGTGACATAAGGGTTTGCACCTAACCTCTTAAGTCTGTCAACAATGCCTGAATGATGGATTGTGTCAAATGCCTTTGCCAGATCAAGGAAAGCAGTGTGAATCCTTTTGCCCTCATCCATTGCTTTGGTGACCTTCTCAAAGAAGTCCACCAGATTGAGTAGGCACAACCTGCCCTTGATAAATCCAAATTGTGTTGGGTCTAGTATCTGGAAGTTTCCTATGTTATTATTGATAATTTCCATGAAATTATTTCCATGGCTTTACATATGAGACTTATAGGTCGGTAGTTTCCAGGGTCCATAGATGGCCCACCTTTGTGCAGAGGGATGACTGTTGCTGTTCTCCATTCATGAGGCATGAAGCCTGTTTGGAGGCTACAGTTAAATAGCAATTCCAGACAACCTGCTAGATCATGTTTTATGCTATTTAGAAGACAGCCTGGGATATTGTCAGGACCCACTGATGCAATGTTCTTGGCCTTAGAGAGAGGATTAAGGGCCTGCTCCCTGGTGATAGCAGGGAGAGCTGTGTTTGATGTCATTTCCTGAAGGAAGGTTGATGAGGAGAGAGGGGTAAAGTTGGAGCTAAATTTCTTGGCCAGTAGGTTTGCTCTGTCTTCTGACTCAGTATAGGTGGCTCCATTTACATGAGCTCAGCACACAATTGTGTACTGCCTTTGAGGTTGTGGACATATCTAAAGAATGCGTTGTGGTTGTCCTTGGCCTGGGAGGCTAACTTTACCTCAAAGGTAGCTTTGGTAGACTTTATATGTGCTCTGAGTTGTTTGTTTAGTTTAAAGAGAGTGCCTTTATCCTGCTGGCTGCTGCACCTCTTAATTTTTGCCATGATTTTCTTCCTTCTGTCATACAGTCTATTGATGTTGTGATTCCACCAGGGTGGCTTGTTTCTTGAGGTAGTTCTGTACTTTTTCCTGGTCGGTACATCTACCTCTGTGCAGCTATTAACATGCTTATATAGGATTTCTGTGAACAGTTCTGTGCAGGCAGCAGTGTTCTTAGGGTTTATGGAGACTTGAAATTTTGCCAGGTTATCACTTAATAGTAGGAAGTTAGCCTTAGAGTAGCTCCCAAATATTCCAGGGTTTCCAGGTTTTATTTTTACTTCAAAGGAGACTATTCTGTGGCCTGACCTTACCAGAGAAGATGTTACACTAGGGGTGTGCAGCACTCTCCCATATTAGTAAGGACCAGGCACAATATGGTTGTGACCCTTGTTGGTGTATTGACAATCTGGTCCAGGGAGTTTGTGTTTACAAAATCCTGGAATCTCTATGCCTGTACATTTGGTTTCATGTATGATTCCCAGTTAATAGTTGGGTAATTAAAGTCATCCATTTATATGGTATTGGGTTGGATGGTGAGTGTTTCTAATACGTTTAAATACATGGTATGGGTTTCCTGGGTCATAGAGGGGGGACGTATAGCTTGCAAGGAAGTGATATTGGATTTTGCCTATGGTGATTTGCACATGGAGAACCTTAAGTGCATTGCCCTGTTCGAAGAGCCCTGCGGTCTATTTGTTTTTGATGTAAATCAGGACACCTCCACTTTTAGTCCCCGTCTGTGCAGTAGCAGGTTGAACTGTGTGGAAGACATTATAACCTTGCACTGTAGCTGCAGTCATACATTATGGAAAAAAAGAAGGAAAATGGGAAGTGCCAGAGACCAACAGCATGTGAAATCGCTGAGGGGCTGGGAGACAATTAACGAGTGTAAGAGGGGAGGAATCCTTTCATTGTTAGAGATGCAACAAGCTGAGTGTACCTTTCCATCATACAGATTCAATTGTGAATGTTTGGCATGCAATGGAAGGCATCCCATCAAGGTCTGTAATAAAACAAACAATGGCAAACTAGGCAGGGCATGCTGTGTCAAGACAGGGAACCCTTCCAACACCCCTTATGTTAGAAAAAATTGTGCCATGGCTCCAGACATACCCATCAGCAGTGCTGTAAAGGGGTTTTACAGAGGGGTTTGCAATTCCATTGAAAGGCAAAAGGATGACCTCTGACGCAGAAAATTTGAGATCAGCTAGAAAGTGACCTGAGGTACTGACAGAGATGGTGAACAAAGAAATATGTTTGGAAAGGGTAAATGACCCCATAAATCACAACCATTTAGGAAGCTAAGAGCCCCCCCCCCCCCGGGCTTGGTACCAAAAAAAGAGAGCTCGGGAATTTAAGCTTATTCACCTCCTTTCATTTCCACTTTGGGCAGCCATTATTGACATGCTGATGGAAGCAGATAACTCAGTAACTTGTACGTCATTTAACAGGACTGGGCAGCCATTAATGACATGCTGATGGAAGCGGATAACTCAGTAACTTGTACGTCATTTGACAGGACTGGGCAGCCATTAATGACATGCTGATGGAAGCAGATAACTCAGTAACTTGTACGTCATTTGACAGGACTGGGCAGCCATTAATGACATGCTGATGGAAGCAGATAACTCAGTAACTTGTACATCATTTGACAGGACTGGGCAGCCATTAATGACATGCTGATGGAAGCAGATAACTCAGTAACTTGTACGTCATTTGACAGGACTGGGCAGCCATTAATGACATGCTGATGGAAGCAGATAACTCAGTAACTTGTACGTCATTTAACAGGACTGGGCAGCCATTAATGACATGCTGATGGAAGCAGATAACTCAGTAACTTGTACGTCATTTGACAGGACTGGGCAGCCATTAATGACATGCTGATGGAAGCAGATAACTCAGTAACTTGTACGTCATTTAACAGGACTGGGCAGCCATTAATGACATGCTGATGGAAGCAGATAACTCAGTAACTTGTAAGTCATTTGACAGGACTGGGCAGCCATTAATGACATGCTGATGGAAGCAGATAACTCAGTAACTTGTACGTCATTTGACAGGACTGGGCAGCCATTAATGACATGCTGATGGAAGCAGATAACTCAGTAACTTGTACGTCATTTAACAGGACTGGGCAGCCATTAATGACATGCTGATGGAAGCAGATAACTCAGTAACTTGTACGTCATTTAACAGGACTGGGCAGCCATTAATGACATGCTGATGGAAGCAGATAACTCAGTAACTTGTACGTCATTTGACAGGACTGGGCAGCCATTAATGACATGCTGATGGAAGCAGATAACTCAGTAACTTGTACGTCATTTAACAGGACTGGACAGCCATTAATGACATGCTGATGGAAGCAGATAACTCAGTAACTTGTACATCATTTAACAGGACTGGGCAGCCATTAATGACATGCTGATGGAAGCAGATAACTCAGTAACTTGTAAGTCATTTGACAGGACTGGGCAGCCATTAATGACATGCCGATGGAAGCAGATAACTCAGTAACTTGTACATCATTTAACAGGACTGGGCAGCCATTAATGACATGCTGATGGAAGCAGATAACTCAGTAACTTGTACGTCATTTGACAGGACCTTGAGCCTGATAGCTGGACAAGGAAGAAGGATACTTATGGCAAAAGCAGCTATTGAGCAAATATTTCAGTTGCTGCCTATTAAGGAAATGGATTAACAGCTGCCAGGTTGCAAAGTAGATGGGGAATATTACATTGATTTCTGTATGCCAACAGGTTGAACAGTAGCTTGTGCTATATTTGATATGTTTAGCTAATTCTTGGAATAGGAAGTATGTCAGGGGTCAACTAGGTGGAAAGTTACACATTATTTGGATGACATTTTGTTCACTGGACCTAGGGCATCAAAGGTATGTGAATTAGGACTTCAAAAATTCAAGAGAATAGCCAGGGATTTTGGGGTAACTTTAGCAACAGAAAGGTCGGAGGGACCATAGACATGCTTGGTATTTCCAGGTATTTAAATAGACACTGTGGCTGGGTAAGCGCAATTACCAGGGTGCAAAATTACCACATTAGTTGTGGAAGTACAACCAGCCAGGACAGCAAAGAAAGTGACACTGAAACAACTCCAGTACTTGGCTGGGCTTATGAACTTTGTTTGTAGGGTTATTCCATTGAAGAGGTCATTCATGTGGAAGTTGACAACAAAGAGACAACGGTGTACAAAACCACATCATACAGTGAGGATCACATCAGAAATGTTTGCAGATATAGGGGGAAAGCAAGAGATCTTGGGTGGGGGGGGTTCAATGGAGTGTTACTCTGGCAACAGAAAAACATGAACAAGGAAACCCAATTGTTCACAAATGCAGCAGGAGGCATTGGGTTTGGGCGATTTCTGATAGGCAAGTGGTCCACCAAATGGTGGCTTAGGACTGGAAAAAAGAAACAGGAAGTATCAGTCAATTATGGAAATGGAATTATTCCCATTAGTTATGGCTGTGCAAGTGTGGGCTGATTTGCTGGAGGACAATTATATCTTATTTAGGAATGATAACATGGGGGTAGTTAGCTGGTTAAATAATCACATAGGGGATGCTTGGGGAATATAGGGAGACTAATGATGCAGGACAACATAACAAACATAACATTTAGAGCATATTCAGATGAGGGAGAATGTCATTGCTGACTCACTTTCTTGTTTACAGATGGCTCCAGCAGCACACCCAAAGCCTTGTAGGATTCAACAACACCTTTGTTACCTGATGAAAACCAAATATGGGGCATGACAGAGAAGGGTCTATATTACCTTGCTGAAAAACCTTTACAGTGAACACCACATCATCAACACATATTCAGCAAAATTCAGTTCCACGATTCGCTGAATACTTACAGGGCAAATAGGTAGTTGGCCAACTACACAATTTTGCCTTTTTCTGCATCTTGGAGTTGGTATATTTAGTTAGGGGGTGTGGGGGGGGGGTGCAGCTCCCTCATCGGGAGAAGGTTGAGTGTGTGTGGGGGGGGCACCCCCCCCCACACACACACACACATGGGTGAGTTTGGTTTAGTTAGATTTAGTTCTGTTGGGTTGCTGGGCAAGTATTTGTTTACCCTTTAAGTATTCAGTGAATTACAGAAGTGAATTTCACTGAATACGTGTCAACGTACTGGTGTTAGATGTAAAGGCTTTTCGGCATTGTAATATAGACTTGACAGAGAAAGCATTGCATCTGAGTACACAAACATGGTATAAGAAATGTATTTCCTATTTTGTGGAAACAAGGGCTGATGAACGGTAGCAGGTACAATGGCCAGCATCAGCACCACAGCTATCAAGCTACAGTTATATTTTAAAAAAGAAGGACATGTCAAGGTACAGTGCAGGTGTGCATGTGGCAGCAGTTACTTGGTACTAAAGAGGGCAAAGGTGGCAGGACACTGTGCAAGCATTCACTGTTAGAAGATCCAAGGTTGGACAAGAATGGAGGTCAGAAGAACAGATGACCCATTGGGCTAAGCATTTTTGCACATCTGTGGGGAGTTCTGAGAGAAGTGAGAGTTCAGGGTACGAACTGTGGCTGATTCGGGCAGCATACTTAATAGCATGTTGTAGGGCTTTTTGAATATCTGAGATAGTGCAGCACAGTAGGCATGACAACCCTTCAAGGATGCTTGATCCTAGGATTATTAAGCTTGAGTCTGACAGGGTATGGATACATGTGAAGAAGAGTAAAATGGACCACGTAGGGAAAAAGAGTATGACAGAGACCCAAGCCCCCAAATGATACAGGGTGAGATATAATTACATGGATTAGAAAATACCAGAAAATGTATCTGAGCAGTGATGCACTGTTTTTATGTCACAGAGATCATGCTTCCTTATCTAGTTACCAATTCAAGGCAGTCCTGCAAAATGCCATAGGGAGGCCAGGTCTTTACAATAACAATTTGGCAGCACACTCCTTCAGGGTAGTGGCTGCTTCACATGACCACACAAAAGGGATATATGAAATTGAATTAATACATTTAGGTCAGTGGAGATAACACACATTTAGAAGATATGTCAGATCATTGCGACTAATCAGTATTGTCTTTTGCTGATGGAGGTATAGATTCTGGGATATTCTTTTCTGTTATCACATCAGAGAATTGAGAAGTGAGTGAAACAGGGAGAAACCTGTCTTTCAAGAAGAAGAAATATAGGTTTTCTGGCTGGGAAGTTGAGGAATGCAGTGGAGGCACCTTCTGGCAGCTATGACAGAGTATCCTGAGCCAAATGTAATTTTATTGCATATACTGGAGAATGAGGTTACAAGTAGCCCTTTGTTGTACCTCAGAAATAGAATTTATAAGTGGTTATGGCAGATCAGACAGAAATGGACAAGCATAAAGCTTGTGTTTAAAAAACAGTCTGGTGAGGAGCAAATAATGTTAAAGCAGTAAAAAGGATTAGAAAGTTGACCAACAGTTTTGTTAGGCAACAGATAAATGAGCTATAGCCTGGGTAGTACACCCCACTACTACTAACATCAGTTCACCAGGACTTCACAGAAATGATGGAGTTCACTTGTCCCATTTAAGAGCAAAGTTATATATATATAGAAAACCTTAAAAAAGGAATCAGAAAGTTGGCAGATCTGCATGGAGGGAAAGAAGGCTTGGAGGACAAGCCAACTTCCATGACAGAAGGGCAGACTTGTAAAGCTAACCTGTAAAAGAATATACTTTGTTTAAGGAGTGTTCAAGCTTGGACAGTTTGACCCTTCTCTCGGTGAACTGCCCCATGGTGTAGCAGGCAACTGGGGTCATAGTCTGGAATGCCACAGGGGGCAGATCCCCTTCAGCCACTGGTATCTTGCTGAATGGTGACGGGACTGTTGGTGTTTGGGGCAGACCCCTTCAACCATTGGTGCTGGCTGAGCATTTTCAGGAATTGCAGTGGTATTTTACGGCCTGGTTGAGATGACTTCCTTACAAGTTCTGCCTTTTGTGCATATATGAATATTCATGACTGACATTTATTTGGTCCGATTGCTACTGACTTCTGATCTGGCACTGATATGATACATATTTTGATCTGATTGGCATAATAAACACATGGTTGCGGTCATTTATTCCAACCAATTGTGTGGCATGATTTTCATCCAAAGGAAATATTTACCCTCCATAGCTCTTTAAATTTGGCAGTAACTGTTGACATTAAACTCATCATGAGGCAGGATTTGTTTTATAAACTTATGGCAGCTCCCTGCTTAAGCTTGCGGTGAAGAAATGATGTGTATTTCTTCCTCACTTAACTGTACATGAGTTTACATAGTTGCATGGCATAGTAGGAAGTTAAATAGCTTTGTTTTGTGCTTTCTTTATTTTTTAGATTAATTATTGGCATGAGTTACTTGTCCCTTTTTGCTGTCAATCAAGCAGGACATATTCACACATGCCTAGCCCCACTTGGAGGGTTGGGGGATACTACAGTTAAGTTATGATATCATTTTAAATCAAAACTTCATGTAATCAGAATAATGTATCATACTACAACATATATGTCTTCCAAACATTGTTGAAATGAAACCATGAATAGGAAGCCAAATACCTGGCCACATGAATAATTCAAGAGGCATTTGCAATTACTTCACTTTGTAGATTGCCTCGCACCATCACAAGCAGCCAGTTACATCAGACACACTGTTCTTCTATAGTGTAAACCCTAGATCAAGTAATTTGAACAGGGTTTTAAGAATGAACAATGTCTAACAAAAATATGCCTCCCATTACCTAATACTATCATGGGAGCTTCCATATCTTTCACAAAATATGCCTCAGTACTGGATGTTTATTCTACCTTACTTGCTCTTTTAAAACAAACCATAATTTCTGGAAAGTACATTCACTTGCCTTTCTTCTGGATTCTGCATATTTTACTGCCTTTTTCTCATTGCTTGATCTGACTTTTTCTGTGGCTCATTAATGGATAGAACTGTGCCTTTCAGCTCATATTTAAATAAGAGATCCTTTGGAGGAAGACCATTATCTTATTTATTTAAAGGTATGTCAAGAATCCACTAAACATTCATTCAAAGTATGAATGGCAGATTGGGTTTGATCTTGTAGCAGACATGGGCTTTTGGCATGACAGATTGTGGTACAACCACATGCACATTACATGAAAGCCTAATGAATGTTATTACAAGAGAAGAGAGGCAATGATAGAACCTTAGGGGATGCCTACAAATTGCAGGAATGGTAGAATTGATAAATTTCCAAAGAACTGATTGTAATCTGTCAGTGAAGTTGCTAAAGAATCAGTTTGGGGACTATAATGGCTAAACTGAGCTCAGCAAGACTTTTGATTAATAGTTTGTTGATTAATAGTATATGAGAGACTGTATCAAAAGCTTCACAGAGGTCAAGGAATACAACAGATATAAGAATTATCAAGTGGTAACATTATAAAGTTTAGAAAAGATATAATTGCAATATCGGTATGTTGCCCAGGTCTAAAACTGTTCAGTGATAGTGATAGCAGTTTATCTATGAGATGGTGCAAGAGCTGTTTGTCAAAACATTTTCCAAGATTTTAGATAGGGAGAATAAGATATCAATAGTTCTGAAATTTATTAGGCTAAAGTCATTGCCTTCTTCATGTATAGTAATAGTTTGATTGTTTCCAGAGGGGGGTATGTACTGTTCACTAATGGACCTATTTATTAACATAGAGATGGAGTAAGCTGGATGGCAGTTTTAAGGTCTTCGGGGGAGGGGGAGATGGTCAGGGGCTAAGGTTGCGGGTTTTAGTCAACTTCATAGTTAGTTTCTTAATGTGGTCAGTGACAATGGCAGTGGGAGTAGTTTATGGCTGGAATAGTTAGCAGCATTATTTACGTGTCTGACTTCATACTGTTCAGTCTGTGTTTGAATAATGTACTTGTTCATTTGTCAGGCAAGTGTTAAAGGTGTGTGTTTTACTCACAGATTTTGCCAGGCTTGAATAACTTGTTGTTACTATTCCAAAACAGTTTGGGGCTTTTACCGTTGGAGGATTTTAACTTTTGCTAGTAGTTCATCCTCTCTGAAAGTATAAGTTTTTTTTTTTACTTTGTTTCTCAGGGGTTTGTATTTTTGTATTGTGTTAGTGGTCAGCTAAGACAGAATATCTTGAAGAGTTTCGGTACTGTGAGAACTGCTATGAGGTGTTATGTAAATGTGTGGTATATGTTTAATTTAGAGATAGTAAGAGCAGTGCAACATTATTAGAACATGGTGTGGGGTATGAGTAGATGTGATTTCTACATTGATTTCATACAGTTAGAATACTCTCCCATTTGTTTGGTTAGATAACCTAATCCAAGGATGTTGTAGCCTTGTGAGGTGATGAGGTTATTTCAGATACTGGGTTTTAGTAAGATTTCTGTTATTTTAAGATGCCAGATTTGTAGTGGTCAAACCCGGTGTAAAGTTGGCCGAGTATATTACAGATTTGTTTGAGCCCATAATGGAGTCATCCTGTGAGCTATTCCTCACTTGCCGCAAAATTGTTTAAACTGAATATTGTGACACACTGGATTGTTACCAGACTGCTGTGCCAGACACTTTGCAATTATCCTCCAAACGGGAATAACAGTGTTCATATGGAAATATTCTGTAGCAATCTGTTAATAATAAATGGTCTTTATCATTAATATTATTAATGCATAGAAGCTAACACATGTTCAAATGCTATGGATACACGTGGACAGGAACAGTTCTAAAAAGCTGGATGTTTGGCAAAGTTAACAGTTATGTAAATCTTTATTATAACATTTGTACTTGGGAACTATATTTTCTCTCTGTTGAACTTGTTCTTCATATTTACAGTTATGCTTCCTGTACAGTTTCTCTACATATGTTTTGTAATATTTATAAAAGTGTTACTATTTTTTCCTTTCGGCAAACAATTATATTATACAGAAACTATTATTGCATCTTTCATACCTTTCAATGCTGTATTTATCTATGGCAGCTTTATTTTTATTATGTCATATATTGCATGTAGAATCAGGCATCTTGGCACTGTATATCATTCTGTTAGTGTCTACATTAGAAAACCGAATATTCTAACTATCGAACTGCCTAAAGGCTGAAAATGCCGGACTTCAAACTCACTATTGTGGGGGGGGGGGGTTGCACCCTCACAGCCCCCACTAATTATATATACCAACTCCAAGATCACACTACAGTGAGGAAAATGCAAATATTCTGATCTTCACTGTACCATGATCTCACTATAATAGTTTGCTGAACAGCATTTTTGATGTAAAATGCCATTCGATGAACTGACTCTTCGATCCCGTAATATAGACCCTTCTCTTATGTTAACATAATTGTCCATTTATTACATTTGCCTCCTTTCTCACTTGCAACTATTGGACATTTTGGACATATTTATCCCTCTTTTATACTGCACTTTCAGCTAATAAGGATGCACTACTACTAGTGCCCATTTTTTTTTCTAAGAAGTGCTTTTGATTTGATGTTTTGAAAGACTTATTTCATTGGTGTGGTCAGTTGTGAACATAAATGATTTGCAAAAAAAATATATGAAGATGTCTATGGTCTTATATTATTGGAGTTTCTTCTTTTTCTGCTTATAAATTTCTACATCTTATAATGATCTTCTTGCATATGTGATGATTTTTATCTTATCTTGCATTTAGCCTTGAAATGCTCCGAGGCTTACTTAACTTGCCTCAGTTTCAAATAATGTTTCACACTCTGTATTCAAGTACGGTATTGCTTGCATCAGAATGTAAACCTTGTTAAGTGTTAATGTGCTTTCTGATGTATAATGGTCCTTTCAAAGTCAATCTATTTTATGTTTCTCTTAAAGTGTCTCTTATTGTACTGTAAAAGTAATTCACTTATGTATTACAAGCTATAGTTTGTCATAACTAACATACTTCTTACTTGTTTTACATTGTTTGCTGTGAGCATTTCACATACAGCCTTAACATTGTTTGGATCTCGTGGTATTCCCTTAATGGAAAGTCGGAAATTATGACTATATGGAATTTAAGTACAGACTTATTTTATATGAATTTCTCTTTGCTTAGTGTTAATACATTTTCTTTAAGCCTACAAACTAAGTTTCTTAGCATATCATCATTTTTTTTGTGTTTTGTTAAATATGATACTATCACTGTATATTATCACATTTCTCTCCCTCAAATAAACTGTTGTATTACTTGAATTAATATTTGTTATTCTGTGCAGGCCCCAAAGATCAATCTTGTATGACTTTGGAGTCCTAGGTGAATTTAAAATGCTGTTAAGTCTATACTATATGCATGTAATACTAACTAATAATAGACTCCATTAAGTATCAGTGGTGTAACAGGTATTTCACTCATTTTTCACATTGGAAGAAAAGAGGACTGTAGTGTCTATTACCTCACCAAGTGCTTAGATTCATTCTTCAGTACTATATAAGGTGGTGCTGCACTTCTGAATATGCTGACCTTTGAATGAGACATTAAACCAGAAGCCCATCTGGTAGAGCCGATGAGAGATTGGATAATGTAAAATGTCTTGTGGCACTTATTGGAAGCTGTATATTTTATTTATTTGTCAAAACTATGTTTGCATAAAATGATTGTTTTTCCTTTACACGTTTATATAGTTTCATAGGTTCATAGGTAGGTACTAGGCTATCTGCCCGAGGGCATTTATAAGCCTAGCCAGAGTGTGTCGGCTTTCGCCGTCCCATTGATTAATTAACTGATCCTCTGTCAAGCAGAGCCAATGAAGTTATCCCAGGGGTGTATTTTCTGTTACCCATCCACTCATCAAGGTTTGTTACTGAGGGGCTCTTCCTGATGTAATTTGGAATTTTGTTCCAAAGCATGGGGAGTCTCTGTGACAGGATTCTATCCCTCCAGCATGTTCTATTTATTGCTGTGGTAAGGTTTAGCTCACTAAAGCGTGTGGCTCGCAGTGACTTGGATTTCTTTAGGTGGAGCATGTCCATCAATTCTGAGTTGGACATGGCTTTGTAAGTCAGGCAGAGATCACCTCTGAGTAAGCGATATGCCACTGAGTACAGCCGGAGTTTTTTCAGTCGGGCTGCATAGGACATATGCTTGAGACCAGTAATCCTCTTGGAGAGGTACTTTTGTGGTCTTTCCAGCTGTTGGAAGTGTCTTGTGAGGTACATCCCAAATGGGGCATTGTACTCTATGATGGGTCTAATGAGTGACGAGTAGAAGGGCACTATAACCTCTTTATTTCTAGATGCAAACCCTTTAGTAATTAGATGGGCCACATAGAAGGATTTCCTAACTACTTTGGCAATATGACTGCCAAAGGAGAGATTACTATCTACCTGGGTCCCCAGATCTCTTATTACCTCTTCTGTATTAAGGTGGCTGCCACCTATGTGGTAATTTGTGGGTGTTTTGTTTTTTCCAAATGGGATGACTATGCATTTTTTTGGCATTTTAGCTTGAGGCCATGACTTTGACACCAGGTGTCTGTCTCAGTAAGGCCCTTTTGGAGGATGTCCGTGTCAGCTGGAGAGTCAATTATGGCTCCCAGTTTGCAGTCATCAGCGAACTTGGTTAGCCATAGTCTTCCTGTGTTTGCCTGTACTTCTGAGAAGTATATGCCAAACAGTAGGGGTCCCAGGACCGAGCCTTGCTAGACACCACTTGTGACTGGTTTAGAGTCGGACCTGGAGCCCGCTATTCTTACCATGTGAGTTCTGTCTGTAAGCCAGTTGGCAACCCATCTCGTGACATAGGGGTTTATGTTCAGGCTGGTGAGTTTTTCTGTAATACCCGAGTGGGGAATGGTGTTGAAAGCCTTGGCGAGGTCAAGGTAGGCTGTGTAAACCACCTTTCCATTGTCTATGGCCTTGGTGACTGTCTCATAGAAGTCAACCAGGTTTAGTAGGCATGATCTGCCCTTAACAAAGCCGAACTGGGTTGGGTCAAGTGTTTGGAGGTTCCCAATGTCTTTGTTAATAAGTTCCATGATGATGCGCTCCATAGCCTTGCAGACCAGGCTAGTCAGGCTTATGGGGCGGTAGTTACCAGGGTCAGTTGTGGCCCCTCCTTTGTGGAGAGGAATGACCATTGCTGTGCACCATTCTATGGGCACGTAGCCTGTGGAGAGGCTGAGGTTGAACAGCATGTTTAGGTGGGGGGTTAGTTCGTTCTGTAGTTCATGCAAGACGCAGCCTGGGACACCATCTGGTCCCATTGACGCTGTGTTTTTGGCTTTTGAAAGGGCTGTTTTCACCTGTGCGTCTGTGATTTTTGGGACACTACACTTTTCCAGTATTATTGGGCCCTTTTGGAGGTGAGAGGGGGATGAAGTTTGCACTGAATCTATCTGCCAGGATGTTGGCAATATCAGTAGGTTCAGTATATTTTGTGCTATTTTACACCAGTTCAGTGCATATCTGTGAGTTGCCACTTAGATTCTTAACATAGCTAAAGAAAGTTTTGTGGTTATCTTTTGAATCCTTGGCTATTTTTCTTTCAAAGTTAGCCTTGGATGATTTCATAAGGGACCTTAGTTTCTTACTGATACTGATCAGGGATGTCTTTCCTTCTTGGGATTTGCTTTTTTTCTGAACTAGTTTCCTCCTTCTATTGTATAGCCTGTTAATTGCAGGGGTCCACCAAACTGGTTTCCTTCTCTTAGAGGAGTGAGTCTTGGATTTGCTAGGGATGGCATGATCCATGCATCCTTGTAGGTGCTCATAGAGTGCATTTGTAAAGGTTTCTGCATCTTGGGCAGCATTATCCTATAGTGTGGGGGCTGTGAAACTTACCACCTCTGTCTTAAGTAAGGTGAAGTTTGCTTTAGAAAAGTTTTTGACTGTGGTTTCCTTATTTGAGGGTGGTGGTGGGGTGTGGACATCCAGAGTGATTAGTTTATGGTCTGATCTAACCAGTGAAAGGTTGAACTCCGGTGTGGAACACCTTTCGCCCATGTTGGTGGTGACCAGGTCCAATATGTTTTCACCTCTGGTAGGGTAGTTTACCAGCTGATCCAGGGCACTTGAGTTGATGAATTCCAGGAAGCAGTGGGCCTGGGAATTTGTACTCGAGTAGTTTTCCCAGTGAATGGTAGGGTAATTGAAATCGCCCAATATCAGAGTGTTCGGTAGGATCTTCATGTTTTCCAGTGTCTCCAGAAAGGTGGAGTGGTAGTCCTGGGTCATGGAGTGTGATCTGTAGCAGGCCACAATTTGCATTGCAGATTTGCCCGATGTTAGTTGCACACGGATGATCTCAGAGGTATCATGCTGCACCACTAACCTGGAGGTGTAGGTATCCTTGATGAATATGGATAAACCCCCTCCTTTTGTGTTTCGGTCCGTGTTCTGTGGCTGAAATGTGTGGTATGAGTTGTAGCCCAGTAGTGCTGGGGTGCTCTCTGGAGCCTTGAACCAGGTTTCAGTTACTGCACAAATGTTGATGTTCTCCATACTAAGGAGTGCTTTGATTGTGTGCATTTTGAGATTTAAACTCCTGACGTTGAGTAGCATAACCCTCAGTTTTTTGTTAATTGTGCTGTTTACGGAGGTGGGTTTGACTTTTGAGCCTTGCCTAAAAAAGACACTATGGGGGCAGCAAGAGCCTTGGCCAGTATTCAAAAGCCTAGGGGTGACAGGTGCAAGCCGTCTCTTGTGAAGCAATGCGACTTGTCTAGCATATCATCCCAGGCTGACAGACACTGGATCCCCTTTGAATGACACCAATAGCTTAGCCAATTGTTGAAATTGATCATTTTTTCTTTATACTGAAGTATGAGGGGAGGTGAGGGCAGGATGCTACTCAGGGTCAGGGTCATACCAGCATGGGCTACATGATCAGAGAGCTCTTCCATGTCTGTTTTCATGTAGTCCAGGGAGGTACATCTCAGGTCATTCACACCAACATGAACAATGACAGAGTCATATTTGTACTTGTTCTGGAGTGACCCAAGTGCTTGTGTTATGTGGCGGATTCCGGCTCCCGACAGGCAGCTAACAGTAACCTTCTGCTTGTCCAACCTAGTGAGTGGGATGTCAGTGTGCCTGACTATAGAGTCACCTATTACTAGTGTGTTAGGCATGTTATTTTGCATTAAGGGCTGTGATTGTGCAGCACACTGATTTTGTGTTTTATGTGTTGTCTGGTTTGTGACGGGAAGTGCAGGTTGTTTGGGCGTCTGCTTTGGAGGTCTCTTTTACTTTTGCAGGTTTTTATTTAGAGCCTCCGAGTTTGATTTTGTGTATTTATGAGTATTTTTTGCCAGTGCTGTTTTAGTAGGTCTGTGTGCGGCTGGAGTTGTGGTGCAAGTGTTAACCTTCTCCTTTTGACTGTCTGTTCCAGTCTTGGGTGGAGACAGCTTAGCTTCCAGTTTGGCTGTATAATTGCATCTCTCGCATATGTTAGTGTTTTGTGGTAGGAGGAGAGGGTTGTCTGTGTGCATGAGGCAGTTGTAACATTTCCTCAGGATACCCAAATTCACCAGCTGGACTGGAGAGTGCACCTGAAGTTGCCCTTTGGTCATGCCTGAATAGTAGGTGAGCTGCTTAGTCACTTGGTTGGTGAGGGGTGAATAAAGAGCCTTGCCCTGCTGGGCAATCAGTGTCAGGGTATATTAGTGTTTGCTATTAGGTCTGAGCAAGTGCTGAGCTGTAAGATGCATTTTGAGTGCTTAGGTTGAGAATTAGACTTGTTTCAAGGGAAAAACTGAAGAGACCACCTAGTGGAGCCAGGAATAATTTAACCGTAGCTAACCGGCACTGCACAGTGTGCAAAACCATGCAAACGCGGTTTTTATAGTAGGGAAATGAAAGAGATAGAAATTAGCCCAAAATGGCCAATAAACTACTAACTTCTGGGCTGGAACCACTCCTCCAGGGACAGATAGGTTGCTCAAAGCTCCCCTCTCTCACAGGTGAACAGAAAAACTTCCTTCTATCCAAGTAAGGTATGGGCAACACAAAAACTAATATCACAGCCCTGAATTCAGCACTAGCCTGAAAACTGGACTATACTAGCTTAGAAAGGCAGGAAACAAGGAATTATTTTGGTTTTCTTGTTTTTTTGAAAATATAAGGCAAAAATTGTAAAAAATACACTTAAAACAGCTTTAAATGACTACAAACTATCAGAAAAGGCTATCGCACTTTAGTGTGTAGCCTACAACAGTTAAACAAATTATTTAAACAAAAAACAATTTTTTAAAAGTGCAGGCAGTCAGATAAGTTCAATATGTAAAAAAAAACAAGCTTTTAAATCACAATAAATGCTGGAAAATCTGCGTTTAGGCAGAAAACAGTTAAGTACAGCAAGAAAGTACAGAAAACTGATACTTAATCACTCCAAAGTCTCTCTTCTAAGCTAGAAGGCTTGTATCAGTTTAAGGCTTTCTAGTGCTACCCAGCAGGTTAGTTACAGACAAGATGGGAAACAAGTACAAATATGGTCTTTTAAACCAGAAAGTTGAAAGAAACAGACAGACCAAATGGTCAATAAACTACAATTTCTGGGCCAAGAACCTCTCCTCTGCTTAATATTTTAATTAAATTATATCAGTCCACTCCCTTCCCATCCTTTGTATTATATCTATATCTCTGTGTAGCAATTGTATTGGCATTATAATAATCTCTCACAGACTCACATTTTCTATATAACATATTTTCTAAAGTATCTCTGCTAGATACATTTATTATTATTTCCTCAAAAGTCTGTAATCTTTAACATTCATTCTTTTACATGCATTGCTTCTTCTATATTACTTTTCCCTTATACATAATCTTTCATCCATGCATTTATATCTTATGTTTCCCTTAATAAGAAGCTCATTTAAAGAAAGTTTCCAAAAAAAGTCCTCCTATTTGTATATTTCCTAAAGCCTTTTTTATTTCATTAAATGATGTTCCTCACTTGTATGTCAACTCTTCCAAAGCATCTACCTCCCAAAAATCTATCCTTGACATCTTCTATCACTTTATGCTTTGCTTCCAACTATTCCAGCATTATTTTCCTTTAATACCACATAAATAAGGAGCAGAAAAACCACCATCAGGACGTATATTCTTTAATTACAACCATTCTGGTACCTTGGCTTCTCGCCTTCTACTGGAACATTACAGCTTCAAAATATGTCCCTTTTTATACCATTTGTACAAACCTTCAATTAATCAATTAAACTATTCAAATAACATCTATTACATAATTATTAAATTAACCATACTCATCAGCATTCAGTTCTTTTGACAAACTGCAACCACTAAAAAAATGTTACCAACCCTTATAAAGTCCCCATGCAATATAAAAAACATAATAATATTATTATATTGCCAATATGTCTATTTAAATATCAACATTTATACACAGCAATATTTTTTCAAAAAGTAGATATACCTCTTAATAGTGATTACATGGATGTGATTGATATATTATCTTCTGATGAGGATGAACTATTAAATCTAAGTATTCATGACAATGAAATCTATGAGGCATGTGTAAATCTGGATGAAGGAAATTCAGATGGGACCTTGAGGAGTGATAGTACATCTGAACATTTCTTTACTGGTTATGGTAGTTCAGAAATGCCTAGATTTAAGTCAGATAATAATTGTATGCCCCCAAAAAATAGCCCTGCCATTAATATGTTTGAAAGTTGAGTATGCAAAAAAGTGGAAGAAGCTTACATGCATTTTGCTAGGAATTTTGAGTCATATAATCTAACTAAAGAAGAATGGATGGCTTTGAAAGAAATTAAAACTAATTTAAATGGGGTAGTGTATAAAACAGCTGACAAGGGGGCAATTGGGTTGTCATGAATATATCACAGTATGAGGAAATGGTTTCAGAGATAATTTCAGAAGAAGGATATTATGCTGAATTGCAATACAATCCATTGCAGAGGTTTAAAAGTGAGTTATTAGATGTTTTGGAATGTGGGGAAAGGCTAGGTTTCTTAAAACGTAATGACATACAAAAATTGATGGTCAAGAGACTTAGACACTCATTTATGTATGCAATTCCAAAAGTCCATAAAAGCATGTTAAAACCTCCAGGAAGACCTATTATTTCGGGGGTGAGTTCTTTTCTTGCGAATGTTAACCTGTTTTTGGACTTTCACTTTAAAAAACAGCTAATTACCGTTTCACCACATGTCAAGAATACTCAACAAGTTCATCAGGACTTGGTAAAATTAAAATGGGAGGACAATTTTTGGGGGGCAACAGTAGATGTTAATGCATTATATTCTAACATTGACATTAGATGGGGCATGGAAGCTATGGCTAAAATGTTAGGTGAAGGACCTTGTTCCACATTTCTTTTGAATTTGTTAGAATATTGTCTTACCCATAATTATTTTACATGGAAAAAGTAATTCTTCCTGCAGACTAATGGTACTGTGATGGGGGCAGCCTTTGCCCCATTGTATGCCATAGTCTATATGGGAGAATTTGAGAGTCAGTTTATGCTACATCAAGAGCATTTCAGGAACAATGTGGTGTATTATACAAGGTATATAGATGATTTAATATTCATATGTAAAGGTGAACAGGCAGAATTTGTGCATTTTATGGGGATATTAAATAATAATCCACATGAGTTGAAATTTTCTTGGGAGACTGGTGGGGATAGTATTTCATTTTTGGATGTTACTTTTTATGTTGATGAGATAAAAACACTGCAATATAAAACATACAGAAAGCCCACTGCAGTCAATAATTTTCTACCCCCAACCAGCATGCATCCTTTTTATTTAATTAGCTCATTACCCTATGGTGAATTTAAGAGGATTGTGACTAACACTTCTGAATTGCATTTGAAAGAAAAAAATTTAGAAGAGACATTCACTAGGTTATGGCATAGAGGTTATGATGAACACATATTGTTAAGAACTAGAAACAAAGTTATGAACACTGGTCAAGTAAGAATTAGAAATGAACATCATTTATATAATAAAGAAGTTGGAAAGTCTGAGGAGCATGAAATGATGGGAGAAACAATATTATTTGCTACCAGATATTCAAACGTTTCACCTACTTTGGAACACATAGTGAGACAAGCTTGGGAAATAGTGATTCATGATACTTATATTGGACATCTGTTTCCTAAACACGTAGGTTTTTGTTATGGCAGACATAGCAATTTGAAAGAATTACTAAATAAAACATATTTGAATTTTAGATATTCTCATACCATGGGTAAAAAAGTAGGATCATATGGTTGTGGTAGATGTTTGGTGTGTGGTAGGGTCAAAAATTTGGACGGTACTAAGATCAATGGTAAATTATATGGGGCAAGTGAGTATTATAATTGAAAATGTTGTGGAGTGATTTATATTATAGGATGTAACTGTGATCCTATTTGTTGGTATATTGGTCAAACTACAAGGAAAGTTAAGGTGCGCATCATGGAACATTTAGGTGATGTGAGGAGGAAAAAACTTGAAAGTCCAGTGGCCATGCATTGTTTGTCCAAACACGGAGGGTCAGAAGATAGTTTATTTTTCAGTATTCTAGCACGTCCTATGTCTTCGAGTGGTAATTTTAAACATCAGTTGAATAAACTTGAAAGTAGAATGATTATAAATTATCACACTTTATGTCCTCAAGATATGAATTTAGAAAATAATTTGAATATTTAAGATGTTTTGCAATGTATTTAAAATATTATTAAGGTATAAGCCAATGAAGTTTATTAAATGAATTTGGAAAATTAATTTTGTAAGTACATGTATTAAGATGAATTTATAGTTAAAAAATGTATTTAAATTATGCATTAATATTGTCAAAGTTCAGATGCAGAAGTGTTTAAAATGAATCAAAAGTTTGAGCTGTTATGTATAAATGTTGATGTTTAAATAGACATATTGGCAATATAGTAATATTATTATGTTTTTTATATTGCATGGGGACTTTATAAGGGTTGGTAACATTTTTCTAGTGGTTGCAGTTTGTCAAAAGAACTGAATGCCGATGAGTATGGTTAATTTAATAATTATGTAACTGATGTTATTTGAAGAGTTTAATTGATTAATTGAAGATAAGAAGGGACATATTTTGAAGCTGTAATGTTCCAGTAGAAGGCGAGAAACCGAGGTACCAGAACAGCTGTAATTAAAGAATATATGTCCTGATGGTGGTTTTCCTGCTCCTTATTTATGTGGTATGAAAAGTTTGCTACTTTATGTCTTTTGGTGAATTATTTTCCTTTAAGCAATTCTCTTTTGAAACATACTCATGCCACATTAATTTTCCAGTTTTCTTGTCATCTCTTTAATACATTTGCACACACGTTATCATATTTCTTAGCAATTGTTCTTAAACATTGCATTTTTCATCTGCAAAAGCATTATCATATTTCTTGTCCTTATATAATATTATCTTTTTACAGGGTTTAGTCTTCATCTCAAACAAAGGTAAATAATAATTGTAATAACACTTTCTCATTTTGCCATGGTAAGCCATGTACACCTATAAAATAAATGAATACTCCTAACATTATTTCATTAATAGGATAAACTTTCTTAGAGAATTATACCATGCAAATATTAACAATGTGTTATTTTTAAATAAATTCTGACATACCTTCATAACACAGTCTTTACTTCCATAAACCACCCTAATACCTTTATGTCCATTTCATTCAGATATGTACTGTACACTTTAACCTGTTCTCTTAAACCCTTGCTTTTGTTCTTATTCAATTTCAGGTCTACCTTCTATAAATTGTGCTCAGCCTCCATTATAAGTTATTTTATCAAGCTGTGTTTTTATCTAATAATATTGTATCAGCCACATATACCATGGAAATATCATTCAAATGCCTTAAACCATTTATTACACTTTTATCTTGCTTTTTCATTACTGTGTTCTTTATTAAACAGAATATCACATGGCTCAATTGGCATCTTTGAACCACTTTGTCTTTTCTCCCAAATATCCATTAATTGTAACCTGAAGTTCTGAATTGTTGTAATACTTCTTAAATAAATGTATCGACATTTTTTTATAATCCATTGCATCCCAATACTGCCCACGTCTGCATGTAGTTTACTAAGTCATGTGTTGAAATGTTGCCTGCTACTAACATCATTTCTGTAATAAACATCCTACCACTTCCTTTGTTATCAATAATAATTCCTTAACCTCTCCACTATTATAGCACACCATTTTCCCATTAACTATTTTGAGTGCTAAAGTCCCAATCCTTTCTTGTAATATGTTCATAAATAATTTTAGTTTATGTTAGATAGAACTATTGACCTCCAGTTGCCCAAATCCTCTTTTATCCCTTTTCATACAAATGTTATAATGATTTTACACTTATTCTTGCTGTCTATATCGCTTTCCATTGACTCATAACGTACTTGAATGGATTATCTTTTTCATTACTATTTATATTTTTATAAATGCTATAATGAAACCCGTTCTCAGCAGGGGAACATCCTTCGCTCTCCAGTATTAATATTTTATCCAGCTGTTCTATTTTTTATTTTGTTCTGTAACATCTTTTGCTTTTACTGCAGTTTTCTGGCCATTCCCCTTCTGCCTCAATTTCTTCAGCAATATACCTATCTTTTATATATTTCTTCACAACTTTCATAATTTTTATTATCTTCTATCGGTTTATCTACATTTATCCAATAAATGACTTATAGTATTTTCTTCCTTTTAACTATTTTAGGCAACAAAAGACACATTTAATTTTTCCTCTTAAAAATACTTTTGCCTGTTTACCATCTTTCTTTCTTTTCATGTTCTTTTCATACATTTCTTTCTCCTTTATTAAGCAGTTAACATCTCTTTTTACAACAATATTTCATACTCCTTATAATCATGCTTATTTAATCATACATAAATAATCTTTCTTATATGTGTTTTAAATCCTATACATCATTCTGTTCAAGATTCATAGAACAGTCTCATTTGCACTTGCTTTTCCCATAGTATATTCAACATCTCCTTTTATTTCTACTGAGACATAAAATTTCCCTGTTAAAGGAGTACCGCACCCACCGACTCAAAAAACATGTTTAAAACATCATGGCATGATGTTTCCTACACTTTAACAGCACTCTGGGATTATTTACAGGATATTAAATATTTTTAAATGTAATTCCAGACTCTGACCACCTGGAGGCTGGCATATTGACGTGGTTTGGATAAATCATGTTGCCATCCAGTATCCCAGAAATCACTGTTTGGCTCAAAAATGTTACATCATGCAGGCCTCCGTTTGCCTAAAGTTTCTGTCATTTCATAGATGTTGCATGCGTACAAAGTACTGAGTAAAATAGAACAGTGTAAGTAACATTCCCTGCTGCTGGATGACTACTTAAAACAGAAACAGTGCAAATGCCACAGAACACACTCAAAGTGCTGTTTACTGCTGCCTTTTTTCTAATTTAGTTTAAATGGCACTCATTTGTGAGACAATGAATTCCAGTCCATTTACTTCTCCCCCCCCATAACACTTAGCTTCCCTAGCTGTCAAAGTCCTGAGGGTAATTTGACCTGGTAATTTCATTGATTGGCAGATCTCAGCAGGGTGCTTGACTCATGTAATTTAATCTTTGCTTTAGCATTTCCTTTGTTAGAGGGGACATTTTTTTGCTGCACTATAGCCATGGCCTTACTTGACTGCAATCACATCCAGTAAGGTCTTGCACCAAGGAGCTAAAGAATAAAACATTTATACTAATTTAAGTGTTAAAGTATCACTTCACGCTTCCACCTTATTAAAAATTGAGATTTACATGTGTGCAACTTGTGTTGGTATGCAGTGTTTGCCTTCATATGTTTTTACTCCACTGGTTGGTTTGCAAAAAAAAGCTTTTGCAGTGTCCCTGGATTTGCCTTTGTACATACAAACCACATTGCTATATTTTCCTCTTCCTTTTTCTTGTGTCCAGAAGTCACTTATAACAAAGTAAATTTTTTATTGATTTTTTTTTTTTTTAAATAAAGGACATCAAGGTTAAGTTACCTTGAATCAGATAATGGATGCCACTGCAAAGAATCACTGTTGAAATATTTGTGCTGGACAAAATCCCTTACTAAATCTATTTGCCAGCCTCCATTTCAATTGGTGCTATGGCTTTAATATACTGGTGTGTTTGCTCATGCCTTCCAAATATCTCCACCATTACATACCAATTTTGCAGTGTAGTAACCACCCGACATGCCCATATACCTTAAGCCATCAATATGCAGCTACTCCTGTTCATGTGAGTATGTGAATTCATTTTCAGACTTAAGGTGTGGAAGCTGCACTGAATAATTCTAGGTGCCTGTTCAGGTTTCACATGGTGCTTGCTTAGAGCTACTCATGTTAAGCCACTATGAATATGTTGCACTGCCACCTCTGATACCAGGGTAATGTTTTAATCTTTCTATTCCCGCACTGCACACTAGCAGTATCTGGTGCAAATACAACAGAGAAGTATGCAAGCGATACACCACCTAAGCATCATTTGCCGTGCAGAATGTACAAGTATGCATACCAAATTTCTTTGTTTCCAAACATCGCTGTTACTACACTACTACTGAATAAAATGAACAGCACTCAGGCTGGGGGAAGGACAAGGGAGCCATGACATCACAGAATGGGTGGGTCTTATTATTTTATTTAGAATCAGATGACGGCTGTGGTGATGTCACTTTGGTGGAGGGAACTGATAAAAAAAAAAAAAAAAAAAAAAAAAAAAAAGTACCTGCACTGCCTGGCCTCGATGATGTCAGTAATTGGGCGACTCCAGCAAGCTTTATTCAAATGTGAGAGAATCATTTTGTAAGTGAAACCATCACAGTATGAGAAGGTAGGCTTCTGTTACAGAAGTAAGGGGAATTATAAAAATTGTAAAAGCTTTATTGTTGTTGCTTTACAGAGCATAATGTAAATAGGGAGGAAAAGGGCCATGACGTTGAGGAATACATTACAGAAACCTGTTGTACTCCTTTAAGCTGTTATACCTTTACCCATTTTAATTTAATTTCCTAATTGCTCAGTAAATGTCATATTACCAAATGATCTGAAAAATGTGACACATATGTACAAGTTGTTCTCCTTCAGAAAGTATTTGAATGCATCAACAACCTCGCAAATGTCAGCATTGATATATATATATATATATATATATATATATATGTATATATATATATATATATGTGTGTGTGTGTGTGTGCGTGTATATCTATATATGGGTCTACGTCAGATGACCGAGTTTTCAGAAACTCAACATTCATACAGTAGAGGCCATATGATCGAGTTTCCAAAAACTCAAACATCAAAAAAAAAAAAACACACAAAAAAACCCCTCAAAAATCTACACCAGTGGCAGATCCAGGAATTTGGAAAAGGAGGGTGCAGTCTAGTTAGTTGACTACCAAGGTGGGTGTGGAAAAGTGGGAGACTAGGTTTGGTGGTTGTGGAAAGACCACCTTAAGAAGCTTTGACATAATGTGTGGAAAGACAGCAATATGTATTCAGGTGCACATGCTGTTTTGGAGGTCTCTGATGTTTAGGCAACTTAATCTTTAGACACTCAACATATAATGGATTGTGTATATTGTGATGTCCTTGAAGAAGTGTGATGTACTGCTGATGATTTTGGTGTCTGAATTTAGTGTATGTAAGATTTTTGTCTCCAAGGGCATTATATTTGTACATCTCTCTCACACTACGTAATTCAATTTGATAGACAGCATGATACAATTCTTACACTGTATTCTTACACTCAATCAGCCTTGCTACAGAAGTTGTGGGGAAGTGCTGGTCCATGATACCAAGAGGAATAATTCTCGGGGCAGAAGTAACTGCAAATGATTGGAATTCACTTTTAAGATGTTTGGGTGGGCTTGCTACTGGGTATTTAAAGTTCAATACAAAACTATTGACATGGGAACATTCTTCTGTCACCAGCAAAAAACAGTAAACTAATTATAGTAAAAAAAATCAATAATTTAATACTAAATCAATGTAATCAGTATTATAATCAATATTAAGCAATTTTATCATATGTCTTTTAGCCCACTAAGTAGTTAAGTGGCTAGACTTTGCAAAATATTTATGTGCTTATTGTCAACAGCCAATAATGGCAAGAGGGAGGGAACTGTGTTGTCATTATCATAAGGGGCAGGCAACAACATATACATTAAATTTAAGAACACAACTACAACAAGGTGGGTGAGAGGGAAAAACAATTCTACCCTTAGCTCTGAGATAACTAGCCTGGAGCTGCCATAATGCAAAGACTAGTCCTAAACTAGCCTGACATACAATCAGTACATAAGAATGAAACTAGAAGATTTAATACCAACAGTTAGACCACTTAAACATCAAAATGCAGTGCAACTATTTACCAGGATAATTAATATAAGCATTAAAAACTTTAGCTAAAGCAAATGCAGCCAGATAAAATGAATTAAAAATTAGATCAAGAAATGAACACGCTTATCTTTCTTTCTAATCCGTCTGTCTATATACCTATCATCCTCTTTAAATATGGGATTTGAGAGAAAAAAAGTGATGTGCTTATTAATCAGAAAAGACAATTCTGTATGCTTGTATAATTACACCTTAGTCATTCTGGACTCATACTTGCATAATGTCCAATATTTATATAATAACCAAATGATGGAGAAGCTGGCAAGGTTCAAAAATACTGTCATCTACTTTTCATGCTATCATTTAAACATGGCCTGACATTGAGACAACATACATGTAACCCTAAGGAGAGACTACAGAGTTGAAAACAACTGCAAATACAGAACCTTAGCCAGATCTACAATACTGTGGTTAGATATTATTTTTACAACTTTTATTTCTGTAATACTCATATATGGGTAAAATATCAAACTACAGATTTGACAGCAGGACAGAGGCCCAGCCAACATCCCATAAAACAGTTCTGTAGTGTTGCCTTCTCTACTTAGAATTAGTCCATTTGGAATGTTTAAAAATGAGTGAATGAAGACTAGGCTGTGCTTCATAAACTTCATTCACTTATCACCCAGTACCGAATGTGGATGATGCCTCCCACCCTTTTGCACAATGTGCTTTGGTAGGAACTTCAAATGAATTGTCTGCAGTGTTGCAGCCAAAACCACCACAGTAAGTAAGTCAACTAGAAACAGGATGGTTTCCCAGCAAGGGCTCCCAAACTTACTCTAGACAAACAAAAGTTGATTGGATATTCTAGTATCCTTGGTCCTAGAAAAGAACGTGCACAACAGCCTCCTGGATGCAAAAATAGTGCAATCTCTACTCTGGGTTCAGAAGATTTGTAATAAACGATGATTACATTAAATAATGGTTTATTAATCAAAACCGCTTTGTGTTTATAAAAACTGCAAAAGGTTGTCAACACATCAGCATTTGTATTTCAGAATTTTTGCCAGCAAGCAATTTTATATATATATATATATATATATATATATATATATATATATATATATATATATATATGGGGGGGGGTAGTGATGGAAGAATAGTCCTGGATCAAAAGCTAACTTGGTCAACTGCTCTAAAACAAAACTGAAGTCCTACAAAGATAGCCATTTCAACAATACAGTGGGATAAAGCAACCTTAGATTTGACAAACATCTAGCCATAACTATCAAAGAAATACATTGCAAGTTTGTCTCACTCTATAGAGCCAAGCCTTTCCTAACTGACTCCACCAGAAATGCCATATCCAGAACTCATCTGATTTCCACCCTACTATAGTTTTTATCATGATTCACAAACCTCAGAAAACTGATTTAAACAAACTTGAGACCTGCTTTTCTAGCAAATGCAGGCAAGATTCGCTGCAAACCTCCCATATAGGTCTCACCATTGCTCTTCATTGCATCAACTAAAATGGCTTGGACTTCCTAACCTACTTACCTTTAAACAATTAATCTTCACTCATTCCATCTTCCACCACCCAAACATCTGCCCTGCTCTCATGACATCATACTGCCCAATTCCAGTGGTAGATCCCTAAGATCTTCCAACAAACTCCAAGTAAAAATAACCAAATCCAACAACAGCTTCAAGGATTCCCTAATATCGAACCAAGTATCTAAATCCTTGAATTCCATACCCCAAACTATACTCGATAATACCGATATCTCCAGGTTTAAACAACTTTTAAAGGAATACCTTACCAACAACTGGCTCTGCTCCTGCACTAAGCCAAGCTGAAAAAAAAAATCCAACTTCCACACTGTGACACTCTCCACTATTCTATCTCTAACCAGCTTTATCCTGATTCTCCCCTTCCTTTTTCTCTCGCCTTCTTTTCTCTGCCTTTTTTCGGACAATCACTGCTTCCCTTCCTAGCTTGCTTATTACTATCCCAATCAATGAATCTGCTATTAGTATTATGTTTCCTTGCTACTAGTCTAGTTACAACAGTGGGTGAACCTTTAAAGCTATGTTGAATTCCTGGACAGATGGGGACCGAGTTTATCCACTGAATCACCTAGGTCCCAAATATGTATTTATTAATCATCTTTAGTTTGCATTGATTAATCACTGTATATTGCTTGTATTTTAAATGAATCACCTTAAATTGTCTGTATTGTAAATAATGTAACTATTATTGTTTTTTACTAATGTAAAAAACTTTCCATCAGTGTATATGCTTCCTTGCTAATAACTCATGTGTAAATTTCTCTGTATGGCGCTTTTCTCCCTAGGTCATCACTGAAAATGGGTCATTGGCCCAGTCGGACCTTCTCATTAAACAAACATAAAATAAATAAAATAAAACAATAAAGCTATCATTATGACCCAAGTTCAAATGGCGGTCCATAAACTGATGGGTGATGAATCAGTGAGTGCTTGCTCACCCAGACTGGAAGGAGGGCAGTGGTGTGGCATACTACAAAACATTATAAAATGTTCCGCCTGATGCATGTCAGCTATGGAAATTTGTACAAGGATTGGGTGTGCAGTCCCTGTGGCCAGAGTTACTCCAGATAGGAAATTGCTCTATGAAAGTGACATAACTGCAAGTTACTCTACTTAAAGACTGCCATATGGCTAGTATTATGGTTAGGTTATGTCAATAGGTGAGACATTCCACAAAGTTTGTCAGAAAAATATAGATCTAATTTCATTAGGTAGGAATAACTCATTTCTTTCATCCTGAAAAAAAATGTCATAAACAAATGAGTCATGACCATTGAACAGGAGTAACAAACATCATTCTTTCAAGCAACAAGCACTACTGCAGCCAGAGCTAAACGCAAACATCCATGTGCCAAAGGGCCAGTACTGCAAGGCAGACAATGTCTGAGAGGGAACTGAGAAATGGGATTAAAGCAAAACAACTGGATTGGTCAAGGCAGGAGGGCCAATGGTCAGCAGACAAGGAAAAAACATATTTTTAAAAAATGTACACAACGCTTTTTAGGATGTACTGCCTGTCTTTGCTGGAATTCCTTTTATTAAAAGCTTAATTGTTGGGTTTCAAAAGGCTTTGAAGTTTCTCAGGGAAAGGTTAACCAAAAAGGCAAAACAATAGCTATAAAACAACACAGATTTTTGAGCAACAAATATGCAAGACAGCTAAGGACTGAACGCAGTTCTACCTATAAAGGAGAAAGGCCTTGCTTATGGTATCACACATACAAATTTATACCTCTCATCCTGCTGCAGGCCTTTAAAAATCACAGCACAGGGATAAGAATCACATGTGTTTGGAGGAGGTCTTCAAATATCAAACCACACACAGTGACAAGGGGTCTTTATAGGTTCATAGGTTCATAGGTTCATAGGTTGGTACTGGGCTATCTGCCCGAAGGCATATATTAGCCCAGCCACGTTGTGCGGTATTCACCTCCCCTTTAGTAGTTCCCTAGATCCTTGTACTAGCAGCTAGTACCCTTGGCCCCTATCTAGTAGCGCTGTTGGTGTGATCCCCAATGTGAACTTTCTGTTACCCATCCACTCATCAAGGTTCCTCTTGAAGAGTGATAGTGAGGGGCTCTGTCTTATGTAGATCGGGACCTTGTTCCATAGTAAGGGAAGTCTCTGTGAAGCGAATCTATCCCTCCAGCATGTTCTATTCACTGTTGTGTTGAGGTTTATATCCCTAGAGCGTGTAGCTCAAGTAGATTTGGTTTTGCTAAGATGGAGCATGTTCAACAATTCTGGGTTGGACATGGCTCTCTACGTTAGACAGAGATCGCCTCTGAGAAAGCGGTATGCAACAAAGAACAGTCTTAGCTTTTTCAATCGTGCTGCATAGGGCAACTGTTTGAGGCCAGTAATCCTCTTGGTTAGGTACCTCTGTGGTCTCTCCAGCTGCTGGAGATGTCTAGCCAGGTACATTCCAATTGGTGCATTGTACTCAATAATGGGTCTGATGAGGGAAGAGTAGAGGGGCACTATTACATCCTTAGATCTTGATGCGAACCCTTTCGTGATCAGATGGGTCACATAGAAGGATTTTCTAAGCACTTTGGCAACATGGTTATCAAAGGAAAGCTGAATATCTACTTGGGTCCCTAGATCCCTTATTTCTTCTTCTTCAGATTTCAGGGGATTACCTCCTATGTTGTAGTTTGCGGGTACTCTGTTTTTTCCAAAGGGGATTACTACGCATTTTTTTGCATTTATCTTGAGACCATGGCTTTGACACCATGCATCAGTCTCATCTATATGAGCTTTGACTTGTTTTTAAAATGTTTATACCATTAAACTGGTCTAACTTTTTGGGAAACATTCAACATATCTGCAAGGAAAAGAAAGACAAAATCTTAGAGAAAAAAAAACACAGAACTACATCTAAAACAGCAGTTGAGCGGTATGAAAACACCTTATTTTTGACAACTGAAATTTCCTAGCAATAAGCTTTCTGTGCTTGAAAACAAAAAGTTAAACATTCATGCTGCCATGGTAAGATGACAGGTTTTCCATTCCTGTTGTTGGGATCAGATATTCCCCAGTATGCAGCAGGGACCTGCTGTGACCAAGCAGCCACCAGAATTAACTTGACATTTTCTCTTTCCTCAACGACAGATATTAATTTACAGAACACTATTCTTAGTACTAGCCCCTAAAAACACATGGAAATTCCTCCTACAAAACATAAAATCCATTCCCGTTTACCCAAAATGCCAATTTGAGCTACAAAAATGTTTATTCAGTGGAAATGCTTCTTAAATAAAGGAAGTATGTGGAATAATTTTATTCTCTCATTGTAATTGTGTTTACACATTTAATGAAACAAACTGTTCCAATAATCCATACTTCAGCTAGCCTCTCTTCTCCCGCTCCTTCCCTTTTTCCTTACCTACCTTTATAAAACTTCATGTCATTCTATTAACTATATGCTATAAAGGTATATACCATAAATATTGAGTTGTGTTACTAACAGGCAATGTTTATCTAACAATAGCATTAAAATATACTCCTTACAACAATACATTTTTATATAGCATTCTTGATTGCTCTAACAATCATGAACCTGAAAATGAACCACCTAGATCAGTGTTACACCCTTGTTAAAACATAAACACAAAAATATGCAGGGTGCATCTCACAATTTTATGGGCAGGAATGGCTACAGCTTTGCAACCTCCCTGCTGTAGTTCCACTGGTCTGCATTGGTCTCCAAGGCAACTGCTCTATCTAAAGAATGCCAGGCTATCAACCCAGAATTGCAATTCTTAACAGAAACTTAAATGAGTACCTAGTGTCAATTCATCTGAGCAGGAAAAACTCCCAGTTTGATACATATAGGCAAGTTGCTTAAGCCCCACCAATCACTGGCAATTAATTGATTTATCAAATAGTGGAGGTTTGCAAAATTCTGGGCAGTGTCCTATAACCACACCCTGTAATGTCACAATACAGTGCCAGTAATTCTCCTGGCTGCTTCTCATCTGGCTCCTACAATCTCATCACTGGATGGTGCAAAGTTTCTAAGGGCCTGAAATTAAGGTCCAGTATCCATACTATCTGAACAGCTGTGGTCAAACTCCATGCTGGGTGGTACCTTCGATTTGCTAGCCATGTTGGAGGCAGAGATACAAAAGTGCATCAGCACCCTGCTATAATCCCAATGGGGAGTGACAAACAGGCACTAGACACAAACATAGATGAGGACAGGTTTGTTTAAAAAAAGCCAGAGTCATGCCACAGGAAATAATTGCAACAGATGTATGCATGCACAGTTCACAAAGAGAGTCTCTCTCCCTCACTCTCACTTTCTCTCTCCATATGTGTATTCAGTCAACATGTTTGAGACTGGACATGGAGGATTGAAGGCATTAAATAATGAGATACTTTAGTATTTAAGTTTGGGAGTTCATATCCTTCAGAAAATGTATGCTAATTTGTCCCTGATTTGGGGCTTTTGTTGTCGTCCCCTCACCTTAATTTTAGCTTTGTCCAGCTAGAGAAAAATGATAGTAACCTAAAATCAGGACTGGACATTCAATGCTGTAACTGTGGTGTTGAAATACTGAGTGATACTACACTAAATAAGAGGTGCTGGAAGATGCTGAAGGCTGGGTGGGGGGTGGGGGGGGGTCCAGAGGGGTATGTAGTGACTTGAAAAGGGAATTTTTTATGTTTTTCTTCTACTGTTAACTGTGATAAAAGATATACACATATGATATGTGTTGAATAACTGCATATACAGCCAACTGTATTAGATTAAGAATAATTCCACATACATTTCATAGTAAAATTATAAATGAAGCTACTGTCTCTTATCACCCCGTTCCAAGCAGGAATGGGACATGCATTTCACCTGCAAATGTAACCTTTGAGTATACCATTCAAAAATAATACCTATGTGCTAAAAACCTGAATAAGTTATTTTTATTTATTTGTTTTATTATTTGTCTTTTGTTAACCGGGTTAATCCACTGGGCTGGAAGCCCATTTTCAGTGGAGACCCGAGGAGAAAAACTCCAAAGCTCCAAAACAAATGACAGAAATAGTAATAACAAAAAAAATGACAAAGTCAATAACAATAGCAATAACAAGTTGCATAACAAGTCAAAAAAAGATGTGTGAATACATATGAATAAAGCGTTGATTCCTTAGTGGAAGTTTCTAACAGTGTAACATTCAATAAAAGTAGAGCAACAAACTGATAGAGGTAGAGCTGGGAAAACATAAGTGAGATTATTACCAGATAAGACATAAGAATAATATTTATATCTAGTCAAAAGTAGGTAGAGTGGAAAGGAGAAGTAATTAATAGGAAAACAAATAAAATATAGAGAGGTGGGAAAAGGGGTGAGGGGGGAATGATGGGGAAAGAAAAGGTGAGCAATAAGAGAGCTCAGTGGGGGTGCTCAGGTTCAGTAGGACTATGTGACTATAAGGTTACATAGAGAAAGGTAAGAAGTGAAATATGTTGTAGTCAGACTTGTGGGGAGCAAAAAGTTAGGTAGGGTGGTGACAGGTGCAGGAGGGAGAGTTGACAAGGTAGTTCTTCAATTGTTTTTTGAACAGGAAAGAAGATTGGATAGAGCGTATGATAGTTGGGAGATTGTTCCAGGTTTTAGATGTGGAGTATTTATAGAGTAATCTACCTATAGTTTTGTTAGGCCTGTAGGTGTTAAGTAGTACTTGTTCAGTACTATGGAGAGATAGTGCAGGTTTGTAAAGGGACAGGAGGTTAGACAGGGAGGGACAGTCTGTGGGTTTATAAAGTAGAGTGTGTGCCATCTGAAGCTGTGAAAGTTGTTGTAGTTTAGGGAATTCTAGCCATTTTAGTTGCTTTAGGGCGAGGCAGTGATGGGATTTGTAAGGGAGATTACATGCAAATCTGGCTATCTGGCTGTGGGTTTGTTCCAGTTTGGTTAAGAGATTTATCCACCACAAGAAGAAAAGAACTGGCCAGGGTTCACACTTTTTCACAATTTATTTTAAATAGCAAACAGATATGAAAGTCAGAAAAACACACTTCTCTAGCTCCTTGGCTATTAAGCCTTTACAGAGTATACCTTTCCTTTCCCAGATTCCCCTTAAATACCCACATCAATTAAACTCATTATCAAATTAAATGATTTAATCATTAAAAACAATAAAAACAAAACTCAAGAGGAAACATTTCCAATGATATTCTTTATTAAGCCCCCCCCTCCCACGGGGTTAGCATGTTAAACTTCAAAATAAAAGCAGATTCTTTTTTCCAAAGCTTTCTTTTAATATTACTATCATTTATATCCTGTTTTTTAATTTGTTTTAAGACAGTAGCCTGCAATCCATGGGGAATACCATTATGATATTCCAAAAAATGTGACGCTACTGGGCTCTCCTCCTTACCCTTATTAATATCCCTTAAATGTTCTTTTAACCTAGTTGCAAACCTTCTTTTACTTTCTCCTATATACACCTTGCTGCAAGGACATTTCAACCCATAAATTACTCTCTCACTATCACATTTTTAAAAAAACCTCTTTTGAAACTTTTTTCCATTTATCTCATCAAAACCCTGTACTATGTACTTGCAACACTTATACTTTCCAGAGAGGAAAGTGCCTTGTACTACAGGTTCCCTATTTCTCCTTATATCCGGCAGATAGAACTTCCCATGTACTATGAAACCCCTAAAACCTCTTGTATATGATAAGTGAGGTGGATTCCTAACCAAGGAACTCCATTGTTTGCATTTTTCCAAAATTCCCCAATAATATCTAACTAACCTACTTAACCTTTCATAAAATATTTTGTGTTTAGTGACAAAAAACATTTTTGCCCCATTCCACCATAATTCTTTCACTTCTTCTTTCTGCATATTGTCCTACCTTCACTATTTTACCAGATAATTTATTTATGTCTTCTTCTATTATTTCTTCATCATATCCTGTATTTATAAACATTTTAACTGCTTTTTCCATTTCTAACTGACACTCTTTTGTATCACTGCATAGACTTTTCATTCTTAAACACTCTCCATATGGGAAAGATCTTAATGTATGAGTGGGATGATAAATCTTTCCATGCAAGATGTGATCATTTTGTTCAAATTTCCTTTGAATTCTAGTTTGAATAACTCCATCACTTCTACCTATTAAAGTAATATCCCAAAAAATTAACCTCCACTCCTTTCTGTATTCCATCAAATCTAATATTAAAACAATTTTTATGTAAGTCTACTATAAAACCTTCCACTTCTTCCCATCCCCCTTCACAAATAAAAATCAAATTGACTATAAATCTGTGATATTTAACCACATGCTTTTTTTTAAAAAAAAAAGTTGTATTATAGACTTTCATACCATCACATAAATAAATTGGCATACATGGGGGCAAAAGCTGCCCCATAGCAGTACCCTGCAATTGTTTAAATATTTCTCCATTAAATTCAAAGATGTTATTATTGAGACAAAAATGTATGAACTCTAGAACATAATGTGTTTTAGGAGTGTCCTTTAAGAATTATAACAGTGCTTCCATACCATATGTATGTTGAATGCTAGTATATAAACTCACTACATCCATCACTACAAAATACATATTCCTTGTCCATTTAACATCCTTTATTTTATCTATAAATTCAGAAGCATTTTTAATATAAGAAGGCAAATTCATAACTTAATTCCATAAATATTTATGCAGAAAACATGAAAAGTTATGGGTGAAATAGCTACACACTGACGCAATTGGACATCCAGGTGGATCCCCAATACTTTCATTTCTGATACATTCAATCTACTTCATCATTGTGACTGGTTCCCATTAAAAACCCTACGACTTGACTGTGCAGTAGAATACTTCAATAATAAATTCCTTGAAATCTTAAATAATCGAGCCCCCACAAGGAAAATTCATACCAAAGCCAGACAATTACTATGGCTGTCTAATGACACCAAGTCACTAATCAAACAAAGGGACACAGCTTGGTCACATTACCATTCCACCAAAAATAAAAATGATTTCACCATATTTCAACAATTAAGAAATCAAGCAAAGAAAAACATCTCCAATGACTGAAAACTTACTTTCAATCCACCCAACAAAAATACCTGAACAACCCACAAAAATTCTGGCAAATCATCAACTATCTCTTCAACCCTAGAAAAACCACCACCCCTGCTCCCTCCACTTATAACACTGCCGAGACCATACCATCATAATTTAACTCTCATTTTATTACCTCTGTCACCACCCTCCTAAACAACAAACAAGACTGCCCACTAAATGTACCCCCCACTACTGAAAACACAAACTCTTTCACCCTCACACCCATTCAGACTATGTATATAAAAAATAAGTAAACTATAACCCTTGCTGCAGACCAACTACCCAATGAATTCCTAAAAATAGCTGCTCCATCCATAGCCTACTCCAAAGCCATCCTAATTAATTGCTCCATCTCTGAACACTATGTCCCCCACCTCTGAAAAATTTCTTACATCATTCCCCCTCACGAGGGAGGACCCTCTAGAGAAATTTTAGATTATCGACCAATTGCCATCCTTTCCCTCATAGCAAAAATCTTAGAAAAATGTATCCACCTACAGCTTCTAAATCACCTCACCACTAACAACTTACTATCTCTCTCACAACACTGCTACAGGCCCAAACACAGTACTAACACTGCTCTAATAACCTTCACCAATACTATTCAAAACCTCAAAAATGAAGGACAGTGGTCTCTGCAATTTTTCTAGATATGTCAAAAGCCTTTGACACTGTATCTCATCAATAGCTACTCAACAAACTTGCAAACTACAGTCTCAACTCATCATCACTAATTCGGTTCCACAGCCACCTGTCAAACTGTCAACAGGCTACTAAATGGGAAAACAATCTTTCCTCTTCTGCCTGTATATACTGGAGTACCCCAAGGATCCATACTTGGGCCCCTCCTTTTTACCATATTCACCAATCACCTAAACTTCACCATCCAACATGCAACTATCATCCAATACATGGATAACTCCTCACTAATCTGCTCAGCCCCTTCTCCCCAAGAACTTCAGCAAAAAATGCAAAATTCCTTCCTGGACATAGAAACGTACCTCTCCAAGCATCAACTCATCCTAAACCCATATAAGACTAACTTAATGATTTTCACTAACAAATCATCCAAGTTCGGCCCTCTATCCCTCTCTATCTACTCCTCCAATGCAACAAAAAATTGACCCAACTAATCAGACCAAACTCCTAGGAGTTACAATAGATAACAGACTAATATTTGATACACACATCTCCATAACAATCAAAAAAGTCCATGCTAAATTAGGCACCCTCTACAGGGTCAAACCTTATCTCACTCACCAAACCAGACTAGCCACTGCTAGAGCCCACTTACTATCTACCCTACTCTGCTGTTCACATATTTTCGCCAAACTAAGCAAGACTGATCTTAATGATCTAGAATCCTGCTACAACAAAATAGCTAGCTTTGCAGACAGTCACCCTCACAAATCACATCATTGCTGTTCTCTCCAGCACCTCAACTGGCTAGAACTTCCCAGTCTGTTAACTCTAAACCAGCTTACCATTGTCCACAAAGTGTTATACAACCCCAACAAATGCCCTGTCCTCACAAACCTGGTCCAACCCATCATTAACCACAGGTCCCTTAGATCCTCTGACAAATCACTGGTGAAAATTACCCAGTCACACAACTATTATGGTGACTCCCTCTATGCCAATAAAATAGCCAAGGTCTGGAACACTCTACCCCAGCTCATCCAAACAAATACTAACATTTCTTCTTTCAACTTAAGCCTAAAGGAATATCTCACCAGCAAATGGATCTGCCCTTGCACTTCATCAGGGTAACACCTTCTTAATGTCTTCTCAGCTCTGTACTCTCCTTCACCTGAAACTACTAGAAGTTGTTTGCTATGAAAGTCAGCAAAACACACTTCTCTAGCACCTCAGCTGTTAAGTCTTTACAGAGTATACATTTCCTTTCCCAGATTCCCCTTAAATACACACATCAATTAAATTCATTATCAATTTAAACAATTAAATCATTAAAAACAATAAAAAAACACTCAGAAGAAACATTTCCAATGACATTCTTTATTAAGACCCCTGGGGTTAGAGTGTTAAGAGATTTGCTTGGATATGTGTAAAAATAGGAGATGCATAGAGTAGGGAGGGGAGAAGATAGGCTTGGGTGAACATAGTCTTAGGTGTGGTGGATAAGAATGTTTTTGTGTCTATACAGTTGACCTAGTTTTTGATTGGTCTTTTTGATGGATTGTAGAACATGATGGTCAAATCTCAGTTGGTCATTAATTGTAATTCCTAGAAGTTTATCAGTGCAGTCAACATATATAATGTTGTTGTCTAGGGGAAGAGAGAGTGAAAGACGTTTTAAGGTGGGATCATGATTTTGGAAGGAAAAGAAGAAGTTTAGTTTTCTTTGGGTTAAGGATGAGTTGGTTTTCAATTAGCCAGTGTTCAATGATATTAAAAGAAATCTGTATGAGGGAGTGGTGTTCAATGGGGCTATCAGAGAGGGTGATAAGGGCAGAGCCATCAGTGTATGGGATTAATGATGAGGAGTTGCAGTTGGCACAAAGATTGTTAGTAAAGCTATTGATGAGAAGGGGGCCTAGGATGGATCCTTGAGGGATGCCTGTTTGGATAGGTAAAAAGGGTGAGTAGGAAGCCTGCCATCTAACAGATTGTTTTCTGTTGTTGAGGTAGCTAATGAACAAGAGAATGGTGGAAGTGGAGAGGTTTAGTTCAGACAGTTTAGAGAGGAGTTTAGGGTGGGAGACAGTTTCAAATGTTGTGGAGAGGTCAAAGAAGAGACATGATGCCAGTTTATTGTTATCTCTTGCTTCTGCTATGGTCTGGGTGAAAGATAGAAGGACTGTGGATGTAATGTGGTTAGGTCTAAATCTGTGCTGGGAGGGGGTAAGCAGATTTTCCTGAAGTAAGTAAGAAGTTGTCTATGAACAAATCTTTCGAAAATTTATGAGAGGGGGAGTGGATGGCTATTTGTCAGTAGTTTGAAGGGGTGTGGATTTACCTCCTTTGTGAAGTGGAATAGTATAGAAGGATTTCCAGATTTCAAGGACTGTGGATCCTTTAATGGAATGGTTGATAATGACTGAGATGGGATATGCTATAGAACTGGCAGCTAGTTTGAGAAATTTGGGAAGTAGGTTATCAAAAGAGAGTGAGTATGGTTTAAGTTTCAGCAAAAGGGATTTGATATAGGCAGTGGAACCAGGTTTCAGGGAGATGGTTGATGGAGGTAGGTGGTGGAGGAGGTTGGCAATTGTTTTTGGTTGTTGTTAGGTGGAGTTAATTTTCTGATAGAGTCTATGATTTGGTTATTTAGTAGAGTGGTGGTTTCAAGGGGTGTATTATTAGGGAAGGGGTTGGGGGTGGAAGGCTTCCCTGGTTGGAGTATATTGTTCATAGGGTGCCAAAAGTTTTTTATATTGGAAAACTGGGTGGAGTGAACTTCCTGACAGAACTTTATGTTGTTCTGAATAATAAATTTTTTGGTGACATTTCTTAGTTGTTTATATTTGAGGAGGAGAGGAGGAGATTTTGTTTTAGTCTATTGCTTCCAGGTGCTGTCTCTAAGTTTAATAGTGGAAAGGGTACCTTTAGAGAGCCAGGGAGCAGGATTTGATTTGATCCTGATTTTCTTAATGGAAGCTGGGGCATTTAATAAGTTAAGGAAATATTGTTGAATTCAAGAACAGCATCATTTAAAAGAAGGTTATACAGGTGAGACCAATTGACCCAGGAAAGTACATTGCTGAAAGTATCTGCACTGAAGTTTGACAAGCTGCATCTATTTCTATATAGGTGGGTTTTAGGGGTTTGAGGAGGTTGACTTAGTATTGAGCTAGGGAGGTGATCACTTAAAGAGTCTGGTAAAGTAGTGGGATTTTGGTATTGATTAGGGTGGAAAGTTAAGATATCAAGTGTGGAGCTCGAGTTTTTATTAATGGGAGTAGGAGAAGAAATAAGTTGACTAAAATCAAAGAGGTTAATGCTAAGACTAGGGGAGTTGAGGGAGAGCTTGTCCCAATCAATGTTGACGTTACCTAGTATGATAGTCTCATATGGTGTATGTTTTGTGATTCAAGATACGCTATATTCAAGAATTGGGATATTCTTGCAGAGGGTATGTAGATAGATACTATGGCCTATTTTGTGTGGATTAAGGTGATAGTTAAGAAAGATAAGTTCCGCTGGGGAGAAGTCAGGGAGGGGCAAGGAGAGGAGGAAGAGATTACGCTATTCTAAATACAGGATAGCAACTCCTCCCCCTTTTTGGAAAGTCTATCTTGCCAGAAAATGTTATAGCTAGGAAGTAGAATTTCAGAATTTGAGATGTGTGGTTTTAGCCAGGTTTCTGAGAGAGTTAAGATGTGGGAAGATTTGTGTGCAACCCAAGAGTGAAATTCTGTTATTTTGTTTGGAAGACTTTGGAGGCTTATAGAGTAAAATGACAGGTATTTGGATGGTGATTTGTGGAACTGGTGCTTTATGGGTGTAGTGGATATAGTAGAGTTGGTGGGAGGAGGTGGACCAGGATTGGGGTGGATATCCCCATTTAGTAAGAGTGTAATAAGAAGTAGGGTAGGTTTAGTGAAACAAGAAAAGTAGTTAGTGGATATGAGATTATGTTTGGTGGAGGAGAGAGAATGGTTAAAAAGTTTTAGTTTGTGAAAATGAAGGTAGGAGGTAGTAAAGAGGGCGGGGGAGATAGGGAAGTATATGGTTACATAGTAGGTTGATGTGTGTGTAAGAGTAGGTGTTATTGGTGGATATAATAAGTTAGCGTGATAATATGTTAAGAGAGAAGGAGCAGGTTGGAGGTTAAAAAGAGATACAGTAGCATGTTATTACTTTGAAAGGGTGTAATGTAGAGATGAGAGGAGTGGAGTTGTAGATTTTAGGGAAGATTTTTGTAAGAAGGTGTATGGAGGTACAATAGATATGAGGAGAGGAGAAAGAGTGTAAGTGATAAGGGGGCAAATGGGAGTGCAAAAGGTAAGAGGAGGGCAAAAAATAAAGTTTGTCTGATAACAGTATAGAGGAGTAAGTGATGACAATCAGAGTGGTGCAGGAGAAAACTTGATTTGTTCCAAGGTGCTAGAATAAAAATAAGAAGGGTGGGGGGTGATGTAAAGAGGGTTGAGATCAGGTTGGGGGAGGGGTGTCAGTATCTGGTACAGGGTAAAGAGATTATTGGATAATTGGAGAGTGGGAGGGGCCTTACAGTGGAGTTAAGGTATAAAAGTAGAGTATGTGGGGGTTGGTGGAAATAGGGGTAGAGTGGGGGAGTGGAGCCTGAGTGAAGCAAAGGTGAATGGACCGGGTTAACACAAGTTTTAGTGTGCTGATTTGGGAGAAAAAACTATCACTAATGCAATGCAAAAAGAATTAGAAGAGGAGCCAGTGGACAGGTAATATGCAGAGAAAATAGTCAGGGTACATAGAGCTTATTAACAAGAAAACTCAATTATGGGCCATTGAGTATACAAGTTAAAATTGCAGCAGTGGTGTAGAGTGATAAGGTTATAAGAGACAGTTCTTGAAATAGTAGTAAAATAGTTAGGGGCATCTCAGAAGTTAACAAACGGGGTACACAGAAAGGTGAAAAAAAATAAAATAAAGAGTTAGGGGCATCTCAGAAGTGAAACTAACTGACTACTGCCATTCCTGGTAGTGTGCTCTCTTACAATACAAATGAAACAGCTAAGAACAGTTTTTAAACCTAAATTATAACATACTTTGTTGTAAAAAAAAGGTGGGTAGAGTTCCTTTTGTAAGTAGAATGGGGAGGAGATCTTGTAAGGAGGGCTGATACTGAGTAGAAGACTGGACTACAGGTAGGATAAGGACTTTGGAAGAATTGTGAGCATGCTACACTAAGTAAATGAAAATAGGGCAGAAGGTTTAACAGAGAATGATAAACTCTGGCTTTTGTGTGTTATTCAGGCATTACAGTACTTAAACTGCATAGTGGTGAACAACATTTGCAATTGCTGTATGGCATGGGTTCTCTGGTTTTAAGTCTGTCTATGGCCATAGTCCAGACAGCCTAATGTACACTTTATATTGTGGAAGTGGATATACTGAAGGCACATTGGCAATTTCAAAATTCAGAATAAAAATTATAAACTGAACTGTCACCACTATAGTCAGAAACAGACTAAAACCAGACCCTATGCTTCCATTTCCTCTGGTAGGTCCTAGAGTGTTGGAGACAATAAATGCTGTTTCTGAGTTTGATTAAAAGAACAGACACACACACACACACGCACACACACACACACACACACACACACACACACACACACACACACACACACACACACACACACACACACACACACACACACACACACACACAGACACGTGCACACACACACACAGACACACACACACACACACACACACACACACACACACACACACACACACACAGGCACAGCCACAGACTTTGTTACTTAAATCTTCATTACCAGTTTTCAGTCCAACTAGTACTTCAATTATAGAAAATAATATTGAAATAAGATGCAAATGTGCATTTAATCATTTTGGGTTGCTAAAAAGTACAGTTGTATGGGTTAATTTACTATAAAGATAGATGTTCAAATGATCCCTGCTGCAGTAGCTTGAGCTATATGTTTTATGTCCTTCAAAGCTTCAGGGCATCTTCCACTCACCCAAACCATTAGCTTGAACCAAGCTGGCTAAATATAGGTTTGGGTGCCAAGACCTAGAGGGCTTTCGTGCCCCCTGAAAGAGGGAGGGAGGCTGACACCAGAGAAGATATTGCTAGGAATAAGAAAAAAAATGTCCACAAACTGGAATAAAAAACACACCAAAAAACAGGGGGAGAAGGGGGTGGATGGAGAGAGCAGCTACTGCAGCAGTGATCATTCGAACATCTACTGCCATGGTAAAATTATTTACACAACTGTACTATGTTCTTCATATTGATCATTGCTGTGATAGCCTAAACTGTATGGGTAGATTACTGTAGCTTAGAACAACTGGGAGATAGAAGAAGAAGGGTCCAGGAAGCCCTGGAGAATGGTCCTAGTAAAGCCTGACCTACACCTGTAGAAGGAATCTGGCTTGCTATGCTTTGCAAAAGTATGAATAGAGGACCAAGTTGCTGCTACTAGGATACTTCTATAATTCAACCCCCCCCCCACCCCCCAAAAAAAAACATAGATACAACCAAGACATGATATAATATGGCTTGACCCAGCCTGGAATAGTGTTGTTGTGGTGGAAATAAAAGGTAATAGCCTGAGATATCCATTTGTAAATACTTTGCTTTGACACATATTGCCCCTTCCCCTTACCTTAACTAGAAATGAACAACTGAGCAGAAGTTCTGAAAAATTTTGTAATGTTGAGATAGTACCTGAACTGTCTGTGGACATTCAAGGTATAAAGTATCCTTTCTCCCTCATCTTGGGGCTCAGGGAATAACACAGGGATAGGGATAGTTTAGCTTTAAGTAAATTTAAATGCCACACTTTGGCATTTAATCACAAGTCTGACCTACCATAAGAGCTTGCAACTCAGATATTCTTCTTGCAGAGGTCAGAGCAGGGAGTAAAACTCTTTTCCATCTTAAGAACCTTAGATCAACCCATACCTCCCAACTGTACACATTTTCGCAGAATGTCCAGATTTTTGCCTCATATTTTTGTTCTGTTTTTTCATAAAATTGGGATTTTCTGGTGAATTAGTGGCAAATCATTAAAGACTGAAGTTATAAAATAATGATAGACATTTGAGTTTCAGCCTTCATACCCTTCAGAAAAGTCATGCCAATGCAGAAGCTGTTATTCTATCAACTTTCTAAGTTTGTAAGAGGGATATTTAAAAATTGTCCCTATTTTTTGGTGTTTGTCCCACTTTTATGTATGGCCTTATCCAGATTTCTTGCTCTAAGAGGTTGAGAGGGTATGGGTCAACCGGATGAGCTGGTTCTAATGGAGCAAGTGTTAGCTTCTCTTACACAAAACTAATGTCCCAAGGAGGAGCCACTGAAATTCTTGGAGGACTTTTATGTAAAACGCCTTTAAAAATATGTTGACATGAGAATGCCTTGAAAAAGGGGGATCCATGGGCAGACATGCTGAACTGGCAAACAAATGAACCTTTATATAGGACTAAGACAGGCAAAAAAAGCAACTCACACAAATATTATAAAACAAGTGAAACACTACTCTGAATGGGTTTAGGTTATGTTTTGGCACCAGCTAGAAAAAATTTCCATTTGCTAATATATGATTTTCTAGTAGATGGCTTTCTTGCCCCCATTAGTATGTCCTGCACATCCGCAGTAAACAGGTGCCTAAAAGGTACTAAAACATTAGATCCAGGCAGTCAAAGTTGTTTGGGGTTGAGCTGTATAAAATGTCCCTGTTCTTTTTTTTCTTTTTTTTTTTTAAAGAAGAAACATCTTATTTATTATTATTATTTATTTTACATTTGTTAACCGGGATGGTCCGACTGGATACATGTCCTTTTTCAGCGGAGGCCCGGGGAGAAGAGCTCCAACAGAGTTACATTGATAATTAGGTACAGTAAATGTGCTGAAAGAACTTAACAAAAACATAGGCTATTTACATACAAGTACAAGACTGCCATTACTATTTCTGAGATTACTACAAATGTAACATTAATAACATATTAGCGAGGACGGTAGGCAGTATAATGACATAGAGTTAGACAGGATACATATTTCTTTATCACAATATACAAAGTACTTATCATCTTAGCTAGTTGTTTATGTTTTAGTTAATGGCACAGAGCTAGTCTGGGTTTGAGCAAGGACATAGCCAGTGTGACTTGAAGTGGAGTTTTAGACTATTTTTGAATTGACTTAGAGAAGTTGCAAGCGTGATGTTATTTGGGAGAGAGTTCCATATTTTACCAGTAGTGTTGGCAAATAGCGCGTCACCACCTAGGTTGAGAGATTTAGTTGTTTGGACAAGGAGTCTGTTTGCTGAGCGAAGGCAGCTTAGATTGGAGTAGGGAGTCATTAAGTTTTCTAGTGCTGGGGTATTCTCAGGTTGTTTAAGAATTTTGAAGGCCTCTATGAGTTGGGACTGGTGAAGAAGGCGTGGGAATTCTATCCATCCAAGCTTTTTCAGGTTAGTACAGTGGTGTGTTCTGTAGGGTAGGCCTGTAACAAACCTGGCAATGTGATTATAGCAGGATGAGAGCTTGGCCAGATCAGATTTGTTAAGGTGAGTGAGGACAGGAGAGGCATATAGTAGGGTAGAGAGAAGGTGTGAACGAGCTGTGGCTGCCCTGGCATTCAGGGTAAGGAAGGCTTTAATTCTATATAGGGTCCCAAGTTTCTTGTTGACTGACTTAATGGCTTGGTTGATATGTATATCAAATCTGAGTTTATTGTCAATGTTTACTCCTAATAGCTTTGTATAGGTGTCTGGGGAGATGATGGTCCCATTATTGGATTTTATAGTGAAGTTTTCAGTCGGAGATCTATTGGTTGGGTAGAAGAGAAGTAACTTGGTTTTGTTTGGATTTAAGATCAGGAGATGGTCGGCAAGCCAGTTTTTGACTTTGGTGAAGCTATGTTGGGTGGTAGTTAGTAGATTTGCAAGAGAGGCATTGAAACATATTATAGTCGAGTCATCTGCATATTGAATGCAGGTGGCTTCAGGGATGACTGTTTGGATGTCATTTATGAAGACTGAAAAGAGGAGAGGTCCTAATATGGAACCTTGAGGAACTCCTATGGTATTTGGTAGTAGGCAGGAGAGCTTGTTTTACCACATTACTGCTTGTTGTCTCCCAGTGAGGTAAGCTTGAAACCAGTCAAAAACTGAAACATCTTTATTAAATTATCACTTATTGTATATGCAATCCTACATTTATATAAATGAAAACAAACCATATTGGCATATTTTCAATTGCAAACATTATACATCGCTTATAATCTAAGTAGTCATTGCCAGTCAAATATTACAAACCTCTTTCCATTCCTGCCTTCCTTTAAACCTCATTCCTCCTTCAAAACATTATTCTGCATGTATTGTCCCCGCCAATCCTATTTTTTTCATATAATTTGTTCCTGCTCTTGTCTAAAGCTCTCACTTCCAGCTGTTTTATCTCTGTTACTATATCTGCTACTTCTACTACTGTTGGTTTAGACTTTGATTTTCATTTTCTAGTAAATGCTTTTTTGGCAGCCACCAGAATTAAACTCAGCAAGGCCTTACTATGTGTAGGCAATTCTGATTGTATATCACAGAAAAAAAAATTCCTTAGTTACACCAATTTGATCACCCAGTATTTCTGATAGTGTAGTCTGCAGGGAATTTTTAAAGTCTGCCAACTTGTTACAATTTGCAAACATATGTTCCCAGTTACTTCTTTCATCTCTATATCAAGTCTGTGAGGAAACTTGTGGTAATTGCCCCTGGCCAATTCTAAAAGAGGGGATAAACACTGTTGCCTGGGCCAGAAGGGAGTCACCACATTGATCTTGAGAAATTCCTTCTGAATCTTCAGAATTCCTGTTCAAGGAAAGGAAAAGCCCTTTGTCTTCCAGGCCTTCTTGCATGAAGTCTTTGAGCAGAATTTTGCCAGTGGATTTTTCATTGGGAAGGCAAAAAGGCCTACTTGAGGAACTTCTCACAGATGGATAAGATCTTGGAAGACTGCCCATCTAGTTTCCATTCATGGGGGTCTACCTTTGTCGTCCTCAGCTTGCCTGCCACACAATTTTGCTCTGACAGAATGTAGGAAGTAGAGTGAGATTCTTCATTAAAGGTATATCCTGTGATAACATGGCTAGTCTGCAAAGGAGGTAAGATCTGGCTCTCCCTTTCTTTTTTGTGTACCACATCAGTAAGGTATTGTCTGCAACAACTTGAAGTGGTCCTGGGGACCAAAGGTGATTTAGAGAGTTGAGTGCCTTGATAGTGGCAAAGTTCACCTTTAAATTTATGTGCTTGTGTCTGTCTTTGTTATCCTCCTTTGTTACGTGTTTGTGTTTGTTGTCCCAAATATTGGCACTTTAACACCCTAGCAAAGTCCAAGGTAACTGTGATAACTGACTATTTTGGAGCAGCAGGGGAGAAGGGAAAGACCTGAATTCAGGGTACTTGCTGTCTCCATCAACTGATTTCTGTTCTCACACACCCCAAAACTGGGATTTGAAAAGATAATGGGTGCTGGTGCTGAGACCAAAGCGACTTCAGATAACACTGCATCTTTCTACTGTGGAGTCTTGCCAGAGGTATCACAAGAATCATAGATGCCAAGAGACTCAGTTCCTGAGGTATTCACTCCTTTGCAACACAGAAGGTTAAAAGAACCATGTAAATGAGTTCAAATGGCAAATAGGAATATCCAAAAGCATATAAAAATGCTGGAGCTTAACACCAGTAAAACACTAAAAAATGTAATTACGCACACAAAGCTGGGAATCCTCCCTTTGTCAATGCATATGCAATGTTAAAACACAGTGAAACACAGTATCATTTAAACTAATCATATGATAAAAAACACCAGTGAAAAAACAGTAACAATTAAAATAGCAGCAAAGTCAATTTAAATCAATTTAAAGACACAGCACATTATAAATATTAGAATTACATAAAGAGATACATGAAACTAAATAAAATATACTTATATAATAATTTCATAACTTCATTTGTTTATATTTTAATTAAGCATAATACTAGTAGCAAGATTCAAACTTGGTGAACTATCAGCATTAAGCCATAAAATCCAATTTGGTTCCACAATTTCAGTAAGGTTTTTAAGATTACCAACTCTCTTCCTCCTTGTTATTATCTGTATAGATCTAAATTTAAAGCTATGCTGTAAACATTTCTCCTTAACATGCCTCGCAAGTGAATTAATAACCACATTTTTCTGTATGTCAAATAAATGCTCTATTATTCTGTCTTTAAGTTTCCTATTGCACTTCCCCACATAAAAACTTGAACATGCAATAGAAGTAGCCACATAAATTATATTTTCAGTATTGCAGTTTGCATAACAAGCAAAATTAAAAACTCTCCTAGTACCTGGATGTATAAACTTTACTGAGTTTAGAATTCATAGGTTCATAGGTTCATAGGTTGGTACTAGGCTATCAGCCCTAGGGCCTATACAAGCCTAGCCATAACAATTCCCTGGCTATTTCTTCCCACATTATTTACTTTCCTGGACCCCTGTCTAGCAGGGCGACTGACGTGATCCCTGGGGGTGAATTTCCTTTCTCCCATCCAAACGTCAAGGTTCCTCTTGAAGAGGTCCAAAGAGGCACTCTGCTTGACATGTATGGGCAATCTATTCCAGAGTCTGGGGAGTCTCTGGGTCAGGAACCTATCCCTCCAGCATGTTTTGTTTATTGTGATGACAAGGTTTAGATCCCTGGAGCGTGTAGCTTTGAGGGATTGGGATTTCTTTAAGTGTAGCATGTCCAACAGCTCTGGGTTTGACATGGCCTTGTATGTTAAGCAGAGATCGCCTCTGAGTAGACGATATGCGACAGAGTATAGCTGGAGTTTTTTAAGGCGGTCACTGGGAAAAGGGAACTATTTTTATTACCCCCTGCCTTGCCCATTAAGGGTACCCCAACAGTCACAGAAGACATTGCTAATCCCTAGTTCATAGCGGCTGTATGTGTAACATCAGAGGGATTGTGGAAGAAAATTTCTTTACACTGAGGTTCTCTTGGAATCCTGGCCTGCATATCAGATGCTTCACCAAAGAAAGAGATTCCTGACATTTTGAAAAATAGTCTGCTTAAATAAGCAAGACATCTAAATATGGAAAAATGTGGATATCATGTAGTCTGCAATGTGCTATAACTGGAGCTAGAAACTTTGTGAACACTTGGGGCAGTGGATATCCCAAAGGGTAAAGCAGAGAATGGATAATGTGATCCAGATGTATAAAACCTTAAGAAATATCTGAAGCCCTAATGTATAGGAATATAATGATAAACATTTTTTAAATCTAAGGTTTTAAATCTAAGGTTACCAAAAAAATCTCAAATGGGGAAGAAGGGGTACAAGATTGTGTTGTGAAAAGGATCTTGAACTAGGCACTATCACAAACTGGTTTAAGAAAAAGGTCCATAACTAATCTCCAGGCATTTTTTTGGCATCAGAAACATTCGTGAGTGAAAACCTGTACCCCACTGGGAAAAGGGAACTATTTTTATTACCCCTCTCCTGATTTAGCATGTCTTGTAGGACAGGAAGGAACAGAGAGATTTTGTCTGTGGATGTGGAATAATTCCCTGTAAAGGAGGGATCTCTTCCTACTGAGTCTGAGAACCCATTTATTTGAAACAACCTGTTGCCACAGAGACAGAAATGGAGAATATGACTTTCTGGAAGGGATAAGAGACTACCAGGGTGGGAGGTGGGACCAGGCCCTTTACATACTCATTCTGACCTTTTTGACTGTCGTTTGTCCTAGGGAGTTCCTGCTTTCTTTTAGGGAACCTCCATATCATTGCTTTTTAATGTCTGCTCACCAGCATATTCCTGAGATTGCTTGTTTTGTTTTGTTTCTTGCTGCAGTTGGACAAGATAGCAAAATAACCTTCGGAAAATTTAAAGAGGAAGGGATAAAAAATCTGAGAGATTCCCTGTATATCAGCTTAACCCGCTCATCACATTTTTGATAACCTTTGCAGCAATGGGACCAAAATCTCTATACAAAGGTGAATTTAAAAGCTCATGTTTACATCCTCTAGGAGGTTCTGAGAATGAAGCCAGGCAAACATCCTCAACACAGTACCAGTGGCAACCTCACTGGATGTAGTATCTACAGCCATAAGCACACTTTAAATGGCTAGTGACTTGAAAAATAATAGAAACCAAATCACACAAAGCAGATGGTTCCATACAGGGAAAAACTGCAGATAAACCATTCCTCATATTTTCCAATTAGTTACAATAAACTTTAACATATGACCCTGACAATGCAAAATTATAAAAATTAAAGTTGCAGATGCAAACACTTTTCTCCGAACTTAAAAATTGTTTTACCCTTTTTATCAAAAGGGGAAGGATTAAACTTACAATGTTTGGCAGAAGCTAGATTAACTAAAGCTATAGCTGCTGGGTTATGTTTTAGAAGAGTGTATAAAAGTTTAAAAGACTGAGGAACTTTATACATTCTAGTTGCCATTTTACATGCAGTAGGATGAGTATCAGGAAAATTGCAGGCAATGACACACAACTCCTCCAGAGCTGACAAAACTGAGGAAATGGATAAAGGTTCTGGAAATTCTTTCTGTAACAGTTGGTAGTATTTTCTTGGGTGACTAAGAAACCTGTGTTCTCCGACTGAATATTAGTCTCAGAGAAAGAGAATCATTGACAGGGAGATTCAGGTAACATGCTCTCTACCGAGTCTGAATCAGAATTCTGAGGAAAAAAATGCATGTGTTCCATCACATTCCTCTCTATGTTTAATTTCCTGAATCTGCTCAGGAAAAGTGAAGTAACTTTTTCTTCTACCAGAAACCACCCGATAAGAAAGGTCAATAGCCTGTACAAGACCCTGAACTGGACTTAATAAACTATTCTTGTCCAGTGAAACTGGGGTAGGAAAAGCTATAAGTTTATTTTTCGGTTTCTTTTTGTCAGAAAATTTAAGGCAAACACATTTTTTAATGGTAGCAATAGCTTCCTCAGGGATAGGCACAACATCTGGTTAAGCAGGGGTACTTTTGCTGCCCCTTCATGCAACACCAATAAAAGTGGTTCTCCCTTGCTCACTAAGGGGACCCCACTAGCTACAGAAGACACCACTAATCCCCAGTCCATAGTGGCTGTACCTGGCACACAGAGGGATCTAGGGAAAAAGGAAAATAGTCTGAGGAACCAGCTTGGCCACAGCACAGACTCTCACCTGCATCTGAGGCAAATTATCAGCCTGCTGTGGTGGCAAATACCTTTACTGAATTATCACTTAAGACATAGGTAAAGATACAGTTATATAAAAGAAAAACAAACCATGTGACTAACTTCTACTAGCTAAGAATTATGAATAATGATTTTTGAGATATACCAAATTATTTATTCACAACTACTCAGATAAAAGCGTATCGCCTGATCAGCACTAAACACTCCAAAATATTGTTTCATTGTGGTCAGAACCACCACACCTCCCATGCACTGGTATACTATAATCACTTGAAGTTGCTGCTTCACAATAAAAAAAGCGATGGTTTTCTGATAGGATGAATTTTCACATAAATGCCTCCTGCTACAATAAAATAGCTAAACTTGCCATCAATCTTCCTCATAGGGCCCACCGTTGTTATCGCTTAAAGCATTTAATCTGGCTTGAATTGCACAACTAGATAACATCCTCACAAATAACTACAGCAGACAAACTCAGTCATCATCCAGAACGATGGCCTGCACTACAAAACTTAATACTACTCTAATGTCCAGCAATGTACCTCTGTTCTAGTAACAAATTCTTATTACTTACAAATAAGCCAAATAATGTTGCACGAGACTTGCTCTACACCCAATATGTTGCTAAACTCTGGAATAGTATCCAGACACAAATAAAATTCTCTGGCAAACTCAGTAGTTTTAAAACACTGCTTAAACAGCATCTTAACCAGTCCTGGTCCTGCATATTCTCATCACAAGGTTAAGACTTTGTGTTCACCATACGATACTCTCCAAATGCAAACTCTAACCTTACTGAAATGACAAAATAATTTTTTATATATAACTGCTGCCTATACAATCCACTAAGTTGCACACAAGCTTTCTCTTTAGTAACTTCAACCTCTGTAAAATCTTAGAAGTATAAATGCAACTACTGTTTGTGCATAAATGTAAATAAAAGGTTACTCCGTGTTTAACTGGAAGTTTGTATAATGCAATGTAAGCAAATAGAGCATTTCTCCTCTAGCCTCTGCTGAAAACGGGTATTACCCAGTCGGGCTTTCCCAGTAAAGAAAGACAAATAAAATAAATAAATGTATTTGTTGAGTAATGTTTGCTGAATTTTACATTGCCAGCTTTTCTTTTAACTAAAAAATGACTATTGCAATAAAGTAAATAATTATTTTCCCTAAATAGCTATGAATATCTCTCAACCTATTAGTGCAAGAAATCTATTTAATGCATAAAATAATGGTGGGCGAAAGGGCCAAAAGTAAGACAGATTTTAAATATTGATTTTATAAACTTAAAAAGTTGCTAGAATAACAGGATTTGTGATAGCATGCATTTTCCAAAGGAAATGATGACTAAAACTCCAATGCATGTCATTATTTAAGGATTTCAATCCTCAATGATTTGCCAGAAAACCACAAATTTTATGAGAACTGACCAAAAATATGAGTCAAAAATCTGGACATTCTGCAAAAATCTGAGCAGTTGAGAGGTATGTATGCTTTAAAGTTGACACAAAAATAATGTTCTCTGGAGCACCCTACCTTATGTAGCAGTCTGATTCTGAACCCTCTACACACTCACGCATGCCTACACATATTCAGACATATTTGAATACATGCACTGGCTCACACTCACATATACACATAATCATGCACTAGCAAGCGGAAGCATGCACACGGTCGCACATACTCACATACATGGATTTACACACACATGCATATACAAATGCACTCATGCACACCCGCATATACATACATGCACTTGCAAACATTGGTATACATGCACTCACGGACACTCGCATACAACCAGAGACAGACACTCACTCACACACTTACTCACACACTCACTCACTCACACACTCACTCACACACACACACACACACACACACACACACACACACACACACACACACACACACACACACACACTGAAAAAAAAAAGAAATTGCTTCCTTTGGCTATGTTGACTTCAGACGTTCAATGGTTCTCTGCCACCACAGCTAAATCTGGTAGAGGAAGCTTGATCAGCTCTGCACTTTCTATACTACTAATAGTGACTGCAGAAAATATATATTTGATTTTTTTTTTCATCAAGCTGAACTCCATGACAGTTTACCAGACATTCCTTAACTCAGCTGCAATAGAGATACAGTTGGAGGAGCAATTGAGGATCATTGTATAGATCAGCTGACTGCAACCTCCAATTGCATCTCTGATGCATCACACAAACAGTGAAAAAAAGTTGGTGAGTTGAAATGGAAAAATGTACCATTTTCTCAGTACATTTTCCAGTTTCAACAAAACAACAGTACAGTGCATTTCTTTTTTTTTGTTTCCACAGATGTGCAGTGCCTTTAAAAATTAGGTGCCACGCCCCCTGCACCCATGCCTGAATATGTCCCTGTACACCCCCCAAACCCTCTGCAAATTATATATACTAACTCTGAGATTGCTCTACAGTGAGAAAAAGGGTAAATGTCCTGACCCGTACTGTATTGCGATCTCCATTCAAAAGCTTTGGGTTTTCATAAACTCAGTCATATAGTCTCACCCATATGAATTTTGAGTTTCTGAAAACTCGATGAGCTGATAGGGACCCATATATCTATATCTATATAATAGCATCATAGAATCATAGGAGGTTAGTAGGCTAATGGCCCTGGGGCCCTTACAAGCCTAGCCAGAGTTTATCCCTAAAAAAGAAACCTCAGTCAGCACCTGTCACCCCTGTCAATGAGGGACATAGGTGGCACCCCTGAAAATTTATGATTTTCCATCCACTCACTCATCAAGATTGCACTTGAACAAGTTCAGCGATGTACTCTGTTTGACGTGTATGGGAAGTGTATTCCAGAGACGGGGCAGCCTCTGGGAGACAAAACTGTCTCTCCAGCAGGTTTTGTTGATGTTGCATATTAGATTTAGGTCTTTCACGTGGGTAATGTGTGAAGAGTTAGACATAGATATGAAGCATTTCTAGTAGGGCAGTTAAAACCCATTGGTGGCTCATCCATAGCCCTCTAAAACATTTTATTCATTATGGTGAGTAGGGCCACTGGAAGCTTGCACCCACATTTTGTTTCTGCAACTTCCACACATTTAATCTTGCTGCCCACAAAAAAATTCACATTTTTAAATACATTTATCATCTTATACTTCTAACTAAAAATATAGCTGAAGTTGTTTCATGTTGGAGTGCATCAACTACCCCCCCCCCCATTCTATGCGAGTAGGTCCAGTCGGTGAGGAAGCTTGTAGTAATTATCTTTGACAATTTCTAAAAGAAGGGAAAGCCACTGTTGCCTGAGCAAGAATGGAGTCATCATAATAAAGTTTGGAGAATCCCTCCAAATCTTCAGAATGACCCTGGATATCACAGGAAAGGGTGGCCAAGCATACAGGAACATTCTGGCTCAAGAAAAAGACAATGCATCTATTTTCTAGGCCTCCTTGCATTGAGTCCCACAGCAGAACGCTGGCAGCTGATTGCTGTGAATTGATGCAAATATATCTATTTGAGGTGTTCCCCACAGCTGGATTCCTGAAGTTGTAAGCTGTCATAGTAGGCGAGCCCTACCTGATCATCCAGAGTAGGGTCTCTTTAAGAACAAACCCCTCATTCATGTTCAAGGTGATTTCAGTTTACCTTGAATCAAGCCATCAACCCCCAGTTTTCTACACAGAAAATAAAAACCAATAAGAAATGATTGTGCATACGCAGAACAAGCACATGAGGCTCAGGTTCAACCTTGACAGAACTAAACCCTTTAGAAAAGCTGACCAGCTATTTATTTCAAGTGACATCCTGTGTCTAAACAGACAATTTCCAGGTGGTTGCCCTCAGCTACGCCCACCATAGCAAATAAATTCTAGGCAGTATCAAGGCACATTCTGCTTGAACCTTGTCTTCGATGGCCTAGTGAAAGGGGGTGGACTTTAAAAGCATTCTAGAAGCAACGTCATGGCCTTCTGTACATACTTTTGTAAAGCATTACAAACTGGATTCCTTTTCTTGGTTCAGGTCAAGCTTTGCTAGGACCATTCCCTAATGGTTGGATAGGCTTTGGTAAATCAACCCACTTAACCTAAAGGTTACAGTAGCTGTGGGAATGATGAACACAGTTCAGTTGTGTAAGCTGCTCTTACCCATTATAGCAGATGTTAGACTTCCTCTCTGCTGCAGTAACTGTACCAACACTCCACCTACTCTTGTTTATTATTATTGTTGGGATATAAAGTAGGATTGTGTTAGTTTCTTCTTAATATGTTTATTGTTATTATTGGTTGGTTGACTGATTCAGGATTGTCAGGCTCTTCTCTCATTGTATGGGCAAGAAAAGTCTTGAAAAGACCTTCATTCTGACTGCTGATTTCCCTCCTAGGGATTAGCCAATAAGTAGTTAGACTGAAGGAGTGTATGTTGGGGAGGGCTTTTTAAAGCTGACTTGTTGTTTTTTCCTAGGCAGAAAATCGCCCATATAGTCTAAGGGCTAATAATGAAATCAAAGTTTAATTTTGTTTCAACAACTTTCTTTCTCAAAAGTAAAAAGTCGCACTTCACAGTCAGAAGTGATTAAAAGTCATGTAACTGTCATACATATACACACACACACACACACACACACACACACACACACACACACACACACAGATTTACCTTCAAGTTAGTAATTCAGTGACACACTCAGCTGGCCCAGTACACTTTTTATTATAAGAATGGGCTTTTTATTTGCTGCTGTCCCAATGAATTATGGCAAAGACAGCTGCAGCAGTTCAGATAGAGCCACTGCAGATGGAGACATTTATTTATTTGTTCTTTTAAGTACTTAAAAGTATAAATAAGAAGCACATGAACTAAACATCTTCATCAGCTCCCCCTGTGCATATATAAATGGTAGGTACTTCGAGAATATAAAGGTATAAATAATTATGGTACTTCTCATTTAACATTAAAAAAAATAGTTTTTAATTCATTAACACCTAGCCTGAATGGATTTTCACACCTTCTGACACATGTAGATTCTTGTCTGGATACCTTTTGCCTGAGGTAGATTTCTGAGAATGACATTTGTAACTTACTTGTAAATAAATGTATATATCTCATAGGTTCATAGGTTCATAGGAGATTACTAGGCTAACAGTTTAAGAGCCCTTATAAGCCAAGCTAATGTAATTTGATTTTACCAAATATATGGCCCTTAAGGCAAGAAGATGGCATGGATTTGTACTTATGTCTTGAGTATCTTACAGATTAGCCCTGTCCATAAGGGACACAAGCAGTATCCCAGATGTGAATTAGTAATTCCCCATCCATTGATTCAAATTGTGTTTGAAGAGGGCCATTGAAGGGCTCTGCTTAACTGAATAGGAACCTGTTCAAAGAAGGGGCAGTCTCTGAGGCACATGTTTTGTTTGAGTTGTTGACTAAGTCTAGATTCCTAGATTGGGTGACCCTAGTGCTGTTTAACATGAGGATGTGTAGCAGCTCCATCAGGGCTGGATTTGTGAGTGCCTTATAGGTCAGACACAGGTCACCCCTTAATAGTCAGTAGGAGACAGAGTAAATGGATAGGATTTTAGTCTATCCTTATAGGATATGTTATTTACACCCTGTATTTTCTTTGTTTGAAACCTCTGAGTTTGCTCCAGCTGCTGTAAGTGCCTAGTCAAGTACATTCCAAATGGCATATTGTACTTGATTATTGGTCTAATGACGGCTGAGTACAGTGGGATTGTAATTTCCTTGGATATGGATGCCATATCTTTACTTATAAGTTGTGCCACTTAGAAGGACTTCCTTACCACTGTGGACATATGGTGGTCAAAGTTCAGGCTATCTATCTGTGTATCTAGATCTCTCACCTTTGAGTCTACTCTTAGGCGTGTGCTATTAATGTTGTAATTTGCAGGGGTATTTAACTTCCCAAAGAGTATAATAACGCATTTTTTTCACATTTAGTTTTAGGCCATGGTTCTGGCACCAATCATTTGTCTGAGCTAGACCCTACTTAAGGATATCAACATTACTGGGGGATTCAGTGATTGCCCCCAGCTTGCAGTTGTCGGCAAACTTTGTCATACAGAGGGCTTTCACATTAATCTTGACTTCAGAGAATTATATTCTGAACAGGAGTTGTTCCATAACTGAGCCCTGTGGCACACCACTAGTAACTGGCCTCTTGCTGGATATGAATTCACCCACTTTGTCTACATGTGTCTTGCCCATGAGCCACTGGGTATCCATCTGGTGATGTAGGGATTTATGCCCAGTTTTGTGAGTTTATTTAGAATACCTGATTGGAGAACTGTGTCAAATGCCTTGACCAGGATGAGGTAGGAAGTATGTACTGTTTTACCCTCATCCATGGCCTTACTTACTTTCTCAAAGAAATCCACCAGATTCAGTAAGCATGACCTGTCCTTGACAAAGCTGAATTGGGTCGGGTCTAGGTGTTTGGAGGTTTCCTATGTCATTATTTATCAGGCCCATGATTATTCTTTCCATGGCCTTACATATACGACAGTCAAATCTATGGACATGTAATTCCCTGGGTCAGTAAATGGTCCCCCTTTATGCAGAGGGATGACTGTTGCTGTCCTCCACTCTATTGGAACAAAGCCAGTCCAGAGGTTGTGGTTAAATAGAAATCCTAATGGGCCTGATGAGTCCTGATTTAAGCTGTCACTTGGTATATCATTAGGCTCCATTGAAACCATGCTTTTAGCTTTAGATAGTGCAGTGCCTACCTGTTTTTGGTGATAATTGGTGGTGGAGTGGTGGAGAGTATTTCTTAGGGGAGAACTGGGGGTGATTGGGAAGTGAAATTTGAGCTGAATCTGTCAGCCAGCAGATTTGCTTTATCTTTCAACTGAGTATAGGTGATGCCATCTATGACTTATTCTGTAATTGTTGGGTGTTGCCCTTAAGATTGTGGACATAACTGAAAAATGCCTTATGGTTATCCTTAGCTTTGGAAGCTATTTTTACCTCAAATTCTGCTTTCAGAGACTTGACTAGTTCCCTGATTCACTTGTTTAGACTAATGAGGGACTTTTTGCTCTGTTTTGCACATTCCCTCTTACTTCTCAACAGGATTTTCTTTCTTTTGTTGTACAGCCTCTTAATACCAGGGGTCCACCAGGATGGCTTGTTTTTGTGGTTTGACATGGATTTATTTTAGCCTGGAACTGCCACTTCTGTGCAGTTGTTTATATGGTTGTACACAGCTTTTGTGTACATCTCTGCATAGGTTTCTGTGTTTTCCAGATTTGGGGGAGCTTGGAAACTAGCTATGCTATCCCTTAATAGGGGCGATTTTCTTTAGAGAGGTTCTTTAAAGTTTTTGGAGTTTTACCTTTGTTTCAAGGGAGGCACTTTGTCATCTGATCTTACCAGTGAAAAACATCACACTGGGGAGGCGCAGCACTCTCCCATATTTGTAAGTACCAGATATAGGATATTTGTTCCCCTAGTGGGAGTGCAGACTAGCTGTTCCAGGGCATTTGAATTTACAAAGTCAAGAAATCATTGGGCCTGCATGTTAGTGGTCATATATGCTTCCTAATTAATGGAGGGGTAGATAAAATCACCTATGAGTATGGTATTGTGTTGGATGGTGAGTAATTATAGTAACTTCAGTTATGATGTATGGGTTTCCTGGTTTATAATGGGGACCTGTAGCTAGGAAGAATATGGTAATGGATTTTTCCCTTGGTTAGCTGGACATGGAGTACCTCAAGCATGTCATATTGTTTGCCCAGCCTGAGGTCTGCTTATCTTTTATGTAGATAGATACACCTCAGCCTTTTGCTCTTTCATGTTCAGTGGCTGGTCAGAATGTATGAATGGCATTATAGCCATGCACCGCTGGGGTGCTTTGCATGGCCTCGAACCATATTTATGTAACTGCATAGATGTCAGCATTCTCCAGGGTGAGGAAAGCTTCCAGACAGTGCAGTTTCTTGTTGAAGCATTGAACAGTAACACCTTTAGCTTGTCCTGAGTAGCTTTTGTTATGTTGGAAGGTTAGTTTGTTTGGCAGTACCTAAAAAAGGCACTATGGGGTGGATAATGTTTTGGCGAATATCCGGAAGCATAGAGGTGACAGGTGAAGACTGTCCCTGGCAAAGCAGCATGGCATGTCATATATGTCCTTCCAGTCTGACAAGTGCTGGACCCCTTAGGAATGACACCAATAGCTAGGACAATTGTTAAAGTCGATCATTTTCTGCTGGAATTGTGGCATCATCGTTGGAGAAGGTAGAATGCTGTTCAATGCTAGGCTCATACCTGTCTGTGGCACATATTCTGAGAGCATAATCATGTCTCTCTTCATATAGTCCAAGGAGGTACGTCTCAGGTCATTTACTCCCACATGGACTATGACTGAGTCATACTAGTATTTATGGGTAAGTGACCCGAGTGCTTGCATGATCTGGTGAATCCTGGCCCCTGACAGAAAACTAACTGTAACTTTCCCCTTATCCAGTCTGGTAATAGGTACATCAGTGTGTCTCATAAAAGAGTGACCTGTGACTAGAATATTGGGTTATAGGGTGTTTTGCCTTATGGGTTTGGTAGTTTAGACACAGTGAGATGTGGCTTTATGTGTTGTGATGGGAATTGCCTTCTTTGTGTGCATGCATAGTTTCTGAGAACACGTCTGAGAGGCCTTTGAGGTTTGGGTAAGTTACATGTGAGCACTTCTGCATTTGTGGGTCTACATGTTTGGTCCTTTGTGGGTGAGGCAAATGAAGTGTGTGAGTTGCTCACAACCTGTTTGTTGCTTTTTGTGTCTGTGTGTGAGTGTTTAGCCTCCACTGTCAATGTGTAAATACCTCTCTCAAATACTATATTTATCTCTTTGATAATTAAGTGGTTGTCAGTGTATATAAGGCAATTGTTACATTGCCACAGGATGCACATGTCCACCAAGTTAGATGTAGAGATAGCAGGAAAGTGCCCATCCATGGTTGCAGGTCGTAATGTGTAATTGCAAGAGATAGTTTTGGAGGATGTTTGGAACCAGATGAGGGAAGGGTGCTTACTTGGTGTAATCTGCAGCTAACCTAACAAGCAATGCTGTCCAACACCCACCCCAGATGCTATCTGAGCATCAATAGTCCTGGGTGCTGTAATAAGGGAAGGGAGACCTAAATAGTTCTAACTAAATGTGTAAATGCTGCTCACCACGCAAACTAGTTGCCTTATGAGTAATGTGGGACTGAGGTAAAGTTTTGAGGTGCATTTTTATAGGGAAATTTCAACTTCTGCTGATATATATATATATATATATATATATATATATATATATATATATATATATATATATATAAGGTCTCAGTAAATGCCTCTGTGTGAAGAGCAGCTTCTCGTAAATCCAAGGCTTATATACAATCAGGAAAAACAAGTTTTTCACTAACTGTGCCCTAAGCCCAATCAGGTAAAGCATGCAATGAGCTTTCTGCCAGAAATTCCCAGCTCATGTAGGTGAAATCAGCCCTCTCTTGCCACAACATTGCAGACTTTGACCCTCTTAATGTAAAATGACTGGTTTGGAGTGAAGTGTTAAGGAACCTCAAATAGATGCCTAATACTAACTAAGAAACACTATGTACAATGTATTTCAGTGCAGAACAGCAGTTCTTACATTAGTTTCAAAATGCAACTTTAAACTTTAAGTAAGTGCTAAAAAACAATAAATAGCACAGTAAACTTTCACAGTATAATGAAAATAAGCAATGGTTCCAGATGTTTGCATCTGTACAGGACAATAGCACAGTGAGCAGCTCTGTGGAAATATGCTGAATTTATACCAGCACTGGAAATTCAGAAAACTGACTACTGAGCCTTCTGGGCAATAAAAAAACTGTACTTAGATCCCTTGTGTGTGCTTCCCAACTCAGATAAACACCTACTGCCACTAAATGAATAATTCCAGTCCTCCTAATATAACAGCACAGTAAAAGAGTGTCTGGAGTAAAATGCTACCATAAACCTCAACCCAGGTAAAAAAGAGAACCCCTGCCCACACCCAAATGCCTCCCATTTAGAACTAGCTCCTAGTTTAACTCTTTCTTTATAGACTCCATAGCCAAACTAACATCATCCTTCACTAATAAGTCAGCTCCCCCACATCAACCCCCATATATCCCTGTCACCTCTGTCAACTCCACCTCTCAACCTCCTCCTTTTACCATGAACCCCATTCCTGTCTCTACTATAAAAAAACTACTTTTAAAACTGAAACTTTGTTCTAACGCCCCTGATGACATACCCTCCTATTTCCAAAAAATAGCAGCAGATGCCCTTGCCCTCCCTATCTGCATACTAATAAATAGATCAATATCTGAATGTCATGTCCCCCAACTCTGGAAAAAAGCCTATATTATCCCACTTCACAAAGGGGGCAAAAACAACAACATCCCTAACTTCTGACCTATCGCTATCTTATCCCCCATTTCTAAACTTCTTGAAAAATGCATCCACCTGCAACTTCTTCCATATCTTCTAAGACATGACCTTCTTACTTCCACCCAGCATGGTTTCCGACCAGGCCATAGCACCATCATCGTTCTCCTCTCCTTCCTAGAAACTGTTAACAAGGCCCGTGACTCCGGTCACATTGTGTCCACCCTGCTATTAGACCTTTCTAAAGCCTTTGATACCATCTCTCACAACCTTCTACTTACCAAACTTTCCAAACTAAACCTATTCCACTCTGCTATCAACTGGTTCACCAGTTACCTGACTGACAACAAACTGTCAAGTGGAAAAAAGCAATCTCACCTTTCCTAACTACTCCCACAGGTGTGTCCCAAGGTTTTATTCTAGGACCCATCTTATTCAATATTTTCAAAAATGACTTCTATCTTGCCATCACTAATGCTAAACCTATCCAATACACTGATGACTCTACAATAATCTGCTCTGCTACTTCTGCCTCCACATTAGCAAAACTAACTGAAGATGCCTTCTCTTCTACTGAACAATGGATGCTGGACAACCACCTGGCACTCGGTGCAACCAATACCAAGCTAATGATATTCACCTCTTCTAAAACCACCATCCTAGATAAAGATTCATTCTCTGTCACCAGCCAAAACAACACTCCTCTCGAAATAGTCTCCACTGCAAAACTGTTAGGAGTCCTTATTGATGACCAACTAAAATTTGACAACCATCTTCAAGTAAACATAAAAAAAAACACATAAGAAACTTGCTATGCTCTACCGCCACTACCGCTACATCTCTCCTGCCACCAGGATCATTCTTGCTACTACTTACCTCATCCCTTCCCTATTATATGGTGCCACTATCCTTACTAATATACAATCCTCCCTCAAGTCAAAACTTTCCTCCTGCTACTACAAAATTTCTAAATTTGCTACAGGCCACAGATCCTCTACCCATCATTGTAAATCCTTACATCAACTGAACTGGCTAGAGTTACCCAATTACCTCATCTATATTCAACTTATCCAAGCATACCAACTTATATTTAGCCCCTCTTTTTGCCCCTCTTTTATCTCTACCTTCCAAATGTGTTAACCAAATAGATGCCTAAGATCCACCTTCCAAAATCCGATTGAGCTACACAAACCCATTCGTCCACCAAGCAAACATCTCCTGTCCTTCTCTGTAGCACGCCATTGGAGCTCTCTGCCACCACATATCACTAGCAAACTCTCTGCTTTCAAAACTTTACTCCACTCCCATCTAAATTCACAGTGGGAATGCTCCTGCTTTCACCCTGCATAGCTTTCTCAACCACAGTTACTTTCCACAAGCTAATATATCTGCTATGAGCTTTCTGTTGTGCAATACTGTTAACAACACCTTTGGGAAAACCCATATCTTACAAGAATTGCAATCTAAATTTTTATTTAAACTTGTTTCTCAGTATCTTCTTGTAATTATATTTGTATCATATTGTATTTGTCTTATTGCTATGTATATTATATTCATTTGTCGTATCACTATGTATATTTTGTACTACTCTGGAGCTTCTCTTCCCAGGACTCATTGAAAACTGGTTCTTTGTTGCCCAATGGACCATCCTGGCAAATAAACTGAAATAAAATAAAAAAATAAATAAAAATTAACAAACTTAAACTTAAGGAAAGGCAATAAGTTATTCAGGATAACAGCAGTATATTTTAAACAGCTTATATAAGTGTGATTATTCAATAAAAGCACTTCACTATGTAGAAATAAGACATGAGCCACTCAATTGTACAGAATTTTAAAGGCACTAAGAATAAGAAAAGCTGGTTGATAAGCCCTCCAGCCAATAAAATAACTACATTTATGAATCTCTAGAGTGTTTCCCCAACCTATACAGGCCAGGCTACCACCCACTGCCACTAGGTGGAAAATTGTCTGTCCTCTTGATGTAAAAACAGAGAAATGAGTTTGGTATAGGGTACAAATATACAACTTTATCCCTGAGATATCTAGATAATGAATTCAGAACAAGTAAATCAGTAGAACAGACAATGAGAGGCAAAATGCATTTTTTTTTCAAAATAAGCACAAGGAAAGGCAAACAAATAATTCAGCATATAAACAGCAGTGTAGAAAGGGAGGAGCTTATGAATCTCAATTTACAGTAAGGGTGAGTAGCTTAAAATAACCAAGTTTAAAAAGCAGATCAAGAAATGCAACAGTGGGTGGGAAAAATAACCAACAGGGAATCACCAACAGTGTTTGAAGTCTTTGTAGGCCTTGACTTTTATCAGAAAAGACAAAACCACAGATATTCTCGGGATATTTAAGTATCACAAAAGAAACAAATTAATCAAGGGAAAAATAAACATGTAAAATGTGCAGCTTGTGTAATTTTAGTCTCTATCTGCCACATAGAACAAAACATGAGGCCAAGCAAATTTCCTATAACAGAAAACAAAATAGAGCAGGTAAACAGAACATAGCTCTGTCAGTCTAAGCAACTCACAGATAAAAATAGATTTACTTTCCTCACCCAGCAGGGGTCACCAACAGTGTATGTAGTTTTTGCAGGCCTTGAGTCTCATCAGAAAAGATAAGGTAACTATTAAAGTTAAAAAAAAAGTGAATATATGAATGTTCTTCAGCAGGCAATCTTCTTCAAAACTGTGATATTCATATGTTAGTTAGAAATAATGGTGATTTTCCTTTTAAGAAGTAATGAAATAACTTTGTATCCCTCTCAAGCTAGACTGCTTCTTGCAGCTCAAACTTTTCCTCAATTCTCCTACCCTTTTCTGTTGTGGTTTTTGAAGGCTGTGTCTCTGGCTTTCATCCTTTATGGAAATATGACTGACAAAGTCCCTCCCTCCCCGCTTTCACTACTATTGTCTGTTGTGTAAGGTATTTAAGTACTTTTCCCACCATTGTTTTTACATATCCATAATACTGAGTGCCTGTCCAGCAAATCAGTATTGCTATTGAGCAAACCTCCCTTACTACAAATTGTCTCCTGCTCATTTCCCAGAGCTCCCATCTGCTTATCCCCCTTGCCGCAGTCTGAAAGGGCCCTAAATTAATCCTACTACAAAGTGTATTCTTTTACACTTTAGTTAACTGTTTTATAGTGCTTTTTTTTTTGCTTTATGTGTCGATTTTGTACTTTAATTTATTTTAAAGATTTCTAATAATTGAAATCACCTTGTCTATGTAGTTTGCTTAAATTGTTTTGTTGTAGCATTACACTCTCAAGCAATATTTTTACATTACAAGTATTTGGATATTCCATCTGGTGATAGTATGTGGTGGCTGGGTCTAGCTGAGTTGGGAAACACATAAAAAGGTGTAAGTATAGCTGTTTTATTGGTCAGAGGGTTTAGAAGCCAGTTTCTTGTGTTTTATATGCCTGTGTAAATTTGCCACATTTGTACACTCACTGTTCATTGTGCAGTAGCAGTTAGTACTGCTCTGCATAGACACAGACATAAACCAAATTTTTCCTATAAAACCACTTCTGAAACTGTACCAAAACTCAGAGAGTGAAGAACAACTAGTTTGTTCATTGGGTGCCTTATAACAGCTAGTTTATATATTGAGGGGCACTGCCCCTTGAATTTAATGTCATATAGACATGTCTAGTCGTTAGCCCCAAAAGAACCCTTAGTCAGTCCACTATTAACTCCTCATGCACCATGCCCTAGTAGCTCACACCAATAAAGGACCTGAAATTATAAATATGCAATTTCCTAATTGCTCTGCAACCAGTTTGGTGGCTTTAGGAATATTGAGACAATGTATCAATTGTCTAATGTTCACTGACAACCCTCTAATCCTCAAAGAAGCAAGTACAGTATGCAAGAGATGTACATACACAATGTCTCTGGAGGGAAAACTTTTGCATACAAACACTCATAATAACAAGCTAGTTGTCAGAGACATGCACACTACACCCACCCCACATAGTACATACACCACACATAAACCTACTTTTTCTGAGGCACTTAACTGCAATCTTCTCAAACCCCAAAAACATCCCAGACATTCCTCCTGCAAAAAAATATCCTTAGTAAACCTGAAAGCAGCTAAGAGAAACAACAGCTAAAACTGCACATACAACCATACCCAAAGCCTCAACTACCAAGCCCATAAGGCAAGTCAATACACTACCCAGGACTCTAGTTATAGGGGACTCCATTGTAAAACATACTGATGCCTCACTCAGTAGGCTGAGCAAAAAGAAAATAATGGCCAGTAGCCTCTCAGGGGCCAGGATCTGCAAGTCATGCATGCAGTCAAGTCATTGCACCACAGGTACCAGTATGATTCAGTCATAGTCTGTGTAGAGGTAAAGTACCTGAGACATACCTCCCTAGACAATATGAAGAGAGACATTATTGATTTTTTCAGACTATGTATAAGAGGCTGGTATGTGCTTAGCACTGAGCAACATTCTGCCTTCTTCTAGGATGATGTCAAAATATGAACAGAGAATGATTGACTTTGATAATTCACTTAGTTTTCGGTGTCATTCTAGGGGGATACAATATCTGTCAGCGTGGAAGGAGTTGGTTACCAAACCATGCTGATTTATCAAGGATGGACTGCACCTGTCCCTTCTAGGTTTTTGTATATTGGCTAAATCATTGTCCACCCCCAGAGCCTGTCTTAAGCAATGTCAAACTGACAAACATTCCAACATAGCAAAACCTGTCCAAGGAAAACGATGGGTGTTACTGCTCATTACCACAAGTTTAAAGAAGCTCTTCTGACCATGGCCAATGCAGATATATGTCAGTGTGGTCACTGAGACCTAGTTTAAAGCTACAGAGAGCATGCTGGCAGTGCAAAGCTTCAGTGCCTTCCACACATTTAGACCAGCAAATGCATAGACAAGGACTAAACATGGAGGTGTCTTGATCCACATCAATAACAAGCATTTCTCTAGGTTGGTTAAATAGGGTGATGGACATGAGTTCCTCCATGTCCAGATTACCAGTGACAAAGTCCCTCCCATATCCTAGCAAGCTATAGGTCACCCTCTATGCCCCATGAAACCCATAACTCATACTTTGACCTTTTAGAGGCAGTCGACATTCAACTAAATACCTTACTTATGAGGGACTTTAATTATCACTCTATAAACAAGGAATTCTACATGAATCAAAATTTCCAGGCTTAGAGATTCCTAGAATTTGTAAACACAAACACCCTAGACCAGTTAGTGCATACACCTACTACAGGCACAAACATATTGGACGTGGTACTCACAAATATGCAAGGCTGTGTCCTCTCTGATAAGGTCAGAGTATAAAACAGTGTTCTTAGAAGCAAGCATCAATTCTGCAACCCATGAAAATCCTATAGCAATGAGAAACTACTCCAAGGCAAATTACCTTTCATTAAATGATAACTGGTCAAGAATGTCAAGACCCTCAAAACCCAGACAACACAGCAGGCTATGAGAAATTCTTCATAGCAGCTCTGTACAACCATATCAATGACTGCATAAAGGCAGCTGTGCCTACCAGAAGTAAGCCCAAAACTCACTCAAAAAACAAACCACCCTGCTGGAATCCAAATTAAACAGGTTATGCAACAATAGAAAAAAATGCATAGCATACATTAGGAAATGTAACACCTTAAAAGATAAAAACTCTCTTATCAAACTGAATAGATTACTAAGAGGGCTAATTAAGTCCAAAAAAGCTAAATTTGAGGTAAACATAGCATCTTAAGTCAAGGATAACCATAAAGTTTTCTTTAGCTGTGTCCAAATCCTTAAAAGTAGCACACAACAGTGTGCCAATTAACAGTTTGATTAATATAGTCACTCTGACAGAACTAGGAGATATAGCAAATCTTTTGGCTGACAAGAATTCCTGATACTGCAGGAGTTCTGCTTTTTATTGTAAAGTACTTGGCACTGCACTTGAGCTCAAAACCAGTTTTTTACATTAAGAGAGTTTTATTTTGCATTCTGGTGGCAGTAGAGTGCTGATTCAACTCATCCAAATTGGAAACTGCTGGTGGAAGGCTTATTGTGTATTCATCTGATTGGCCTGAGGGCTTAACTGTGTGAAAGTCTTTCATCCTGGTATAAAAGCCTGGCATTCGTGTGATTACCTGTTCCTTGTATATACACATACCTCTCCAGTTTAAAATCCTCTGTAGGAAATCCTCTTCATAGTCACCCATTGTTCATAGCTGCAGGTTATCCTATAGTCCTATAGTATACCACTAGACACTCTCACTTAGACCTTTAAGTTACTGTCCCCTACTCCTTCCCATCTAAGTATGTGGTATGATGGATAGGCACTTTCCTGTTATCTCTGTTTGTGGCCTGGTGTATATGGGCTTCCTAAGGCAGTATAGCAACTGCCTCACGTTCACTGATAACCACTTAATTTTAGAAGAAGCAAAAAAACAGTTTGGGATAGATGTAGATACACAATGTCAGTGGAAGCAAAGATCTCACATGCACACAAAAAAATGCAAACAAGTTTGTCAGTGTTACACCTAAAGCACTCAATACCAACAATTAGGAAAAAACACATAGACCCATATATGCAGAGGTACTCACATGTAATCTACCCAAACCTCCAAGATCTCTTAATAGCATCTCTCTTTGATCCTGCTCACACTCAAAAAAAGACAGTGCCTCACACAACACATAACTCTGAAAATCATAGTAGCCCCGCTTTCAAGCCCATAAGGCAACACACTACACAACCTAACATTTTAATTATTGGGGATTCCATTGTAAGACAAATTGATGTCCCATTATCAGGCTAAAGAATGAGAAGGTCACAGTTAGATGTCTCCCAGATAATACATGCACTTAGACTCTTTAAACCAGAAGTACCAGTATAACTTGGTCATAGTCCATGTGAGTGTAAATGCCCTAAGATGTACCTAACTGGACTATATGAAGAGTGAGAGACATGATGGAGCTCTCTAAATATGTGTCCCAGGTGGGTATGAATCTAACCTTGAGTAGCATCCTACCTTTACCAATGATGATACCACAGTACCAGAAAAAAATGATTGACTTCAACGATTGGCTTAGTTTCTGGTGTCACAACAAGGCGATCCAATATCTGTCAGCCTGGTGAGACATGATAAACAAACCATGATGCTTTGCCAGAGATGGTTTGCACTTGTCACCACTTGGCTTCCAGATACTGGCAAAAATTATATCTATCCCCTAGTGCCTTTTTTAGGCCATACCAAGTTGATAAACCCTCCAACATAACAAAAATGGCTCACAACAATCTAAAGGTACTGCTGCTCAACACTAGGAGTTTAAATAAAAAACTGCAGTCCCTGGAAGCACTTCTCACCCTGGAGAACACAGACGCATGTGCAGTCATGGAAACATGGTTCAGAACCATGGACAGCACCCCAGCTATCAAAGGGTACAATGTCCTTCATACATTTCAGTCCGCCTCAGCTCAGGATAAAACAAAGGGAGGAGGTGCCTCAGTGTTTATAAAGGAGAGAAGTACACTGCTAGACTGGTCCAACAATATTACTTTCTTGAGCTGTTCCATGCCCAGCTTACCACAGGTGCAGCTCCCTATCATATCCTTGTTAGCTACAGATCCCCTATCATGAGTCTGGAAAACCACACCTTCTACCTAAATCTACTGGAATCGCTAAACATTCATCCCAATACCATGTTTATGGGTGACTTCGATCACCCCTTCATAAACTGGGAGACTTATATGACCCATAATTCACATGCTCAAAGGTTTTTGCACTTCATCAACATAAATACCTTGTAGCAACTAGTTAGTTCGCCAACTAGAGTTACAAACATCCTAGACCTGGTACTCATGACCATAGGGGATGCTTCTCCCTTCCATTCATTAACTCCTCCTTGGTAAGATCTGACCACAAAATCATTTCCTTTAGTAGTAAAACTAACCTAGGACCCCATCAAACTCTAAACCTGTTAAGAACTTTGCTAAGGCCAATTACCTCAAACTAAGTGACAGCTTATTAAACTTCCAAGCCCCTCTGAAACAAATGACACTGAGGCCTACTCTGTGACATACACAAAAGCACTGTACAACCACATTCATAGGGGACAGTACCTGTCTGAGTCAAATCTATTATTACTGACAAAAATAAACCATCTTGGCAGACCCCTAGCATAAATAGGCTGTTTGACAAAAGGAAAAATTCCTCTGCTAAGCAAAGGAGGAACAAATAAACCAATGCAAAAAGACACTCACAAGTTTAAACAATCTTCCAAAGCAAACTATGAGGCAAAGACAGACTCCCAGGTGAAAGATAACCATACATTTTATTTTAAATATGTTTGTAACCTCAGGGGAAATGATAAGTAATGTGCCAAGTTAATCATGAATGGCATCCCAGCCTAAAACTATAGCAAACGTGCTGGCTGACAAGTTCAGTTGAAGCATCTCCCCCTACATCACCTCCTACTACACCCAAAGAAATACCCATAACCATCTCCTACTTGTCATTACAAGGCAGCAGGTCCTTACTGTGCTTACTAAACACAAAAATACAGCCTCCATGGGTCCCAACAACATTCCAAGATGCTTTTTAAATAGATTAAAACAGGATCAAACAGGGCCACTAGACTCCTTCTTTAACCATAGTCTCTGGATGGGCTTTGTCCCAGAGGAATGGAGGATGGCAACAGTTGTCTGTCTGCACAAGGGGGGACCACCAACTGACCCAGAGAACTACAGAAACATAAGCTTGACCAGTCTTATCTGCAAGGTCATGGAGAAAATTGTCATGTAACTGATCAGTAACAACATAGGAAATCTTCAAACACTGGACCAGATCCAATTTGACTTTGTCAAATGGATGTTCTTTGAGAAGCTCACTAGGGCCATGGATGAGGGTAAAAAGGTACACACAACTTATCTTGACCTGGCCAAAGTTTTTGACATACTCTCCCCCTCAGAGATCTTAAATAAACTTATTGCATTAGCCATAACCCCTACATCATCAGGGGGAAAGCAAACTGGCTCACTGACAAGACACATATTTTCCAGATAGGAGAATCCACTTCTGATAAGAAACCTTTTATTAGCAGTGTTCCAAAGGGATTAGTGTTGGGACCCCTCCTGTTTGGTATATACTTCTCTGAAGTGAAGGTAAGTGTTGGGGGCTTCTGGCTCAACAAATTTGCCAATAGCTGGGAGCAATTATCTAATCCCCAAATGATGTTGACAGCCTGCAAACAGACCTAAAAATAACAGATAACTGCTGCCAAAACCATGGTCTGAGACCAAACACTAAAAAATGTGCGATCATACCCTTTGGTAAATCAGATATCCCTGCAAATTATAGTACTGATAACACACCCCTTAAAGTAGACCCAGTGGTGAGGGGACCTAGAAACCCAGATCGATAGTAACCTTAATTTTGTCCACCAGGTAGCTACGGTAGTGAGAAAATCCTTTTGCGTGGCTCAACTTAACAGGGAAGGTATGGCATCAAGGTCAAAGAGGTCATAGTGCCATTGTACTTGGCCCTCATCAGGCCCATAATTGAATACAGTGCTTCCTTCAGCATATACCTAAACAGGCACTTACACCAAATGGAGCAGTCCCAGAGGTTTCTCACTAAAAAAATACAAAGTGTAAGACACATGTCTTATGTAGACTGACTAAAGGTCCTGCCTCTTTACTCCATCTCATATTGTTTATTGGGAGGTGACTTATGCCTGACCTGCAAGGCATTCTCTGATCCAGCAAAAGTAAATTAAGGCACCAAAGTTACACACTGGAAATCAGTCACTGTACTTTATTGCAGAAGACAAACGGTAAGCGCTTTCACAACTTAATGTTGCTTCATCAGACCACATCACTACAACTGATGCTTGGTTAAATACTAGGACAATTAGTATGACATCATAATTTAAAGAGATATTACTCCACTAACATAAGAACATATATCGATATCCATAAGAAAAATGCATAAAATATATAGAAAGGTGTGTATTTATACACAATAATATTTAAAAAAGGGGGAATGTCATCCCTGATGGTTATTAAAATAAATATATATATATATATATATATATATATATATATATATATATATATGTACATATACACACACATTTTTGTGCACATATAACTATAATAGTACAATAAAAAATATATAAAAAATCCTATTTAGTGTTTAAGGCGCCTTGCCTTAAGGTAAGGAACTAATGAGGTGCAGCCATTCAAACCAGGATATCTATCTGCTTGTAATTTAGTGATCCATTGTTGTTCTAATTCTTCAGTGTGGTTTTCTACATCACCACCTCTGTTTGTCCTTACTATTTGTTGTAAGATTAAAAATTTAAAACAATGACTACTGTCTGTATTCAGGACATGATTAGCTAGAGCATTTGATTGTTTCTGGTTCCGTATGTCCCTTATATGTTCTAACATTCTTTCTTTAAAACTCCTATTTGTTTTGCCTACATAATAGGCATGGCATGCTTGGCAAAAACAAAAATAAACAACATCGACACTTTTACAATCATAGTAATTCTTCGTATAAAGTTTAAAACATTTCACAGGATGAATGTACTCATTTTTAATGTAGACATGCTGACAAGCAGCACAATTCCTGCACGGGAAGATGCCCTGTCTGTTTGAGAGATTTTTTCTAAAAGACTGATGTTCTCTATTACAGAGCTGCTGCTTTAAAGACACATTATTTTTACAACAGAAGTTTGGGGTGTCACCAACTGTGGAAACCAGACCTCGTATTTCATGTAATAAGTGCCAATTCTTTTTAATAATTTCCGTATACTTATTGATGTCACTTGCAAATCTAAACACTATTCTAAACTTATTTCTATCAATACTTGTATCATAAGGTATACTTGTATCAGCACTATAAGAGCTCATGTATGGTTTACATCTTGTAGATCTCAATTTCCATGCATCTGCTATCACTCTAGTGATTTCTGAGCTAGAATAGCCTCTTGTTTGAAATTCATCTTGTAACTTATTTAAAGCAACTACTGCCTCTTCATCATTATTATGTAGGCGTAGGGTTCTATAGACTTGTCCTTTGAGGACATTTCTAGGTATGTGTCTCGGGTGCATGCTTGACCTGTGAAGACAGGCGTTAGTTGTTGTGGGTTTGTGATAAATACTGGTTCTTATCTGCTTTAAATCAGTAAGGGTGACACTCACATCCAAGAAATCAACACATGTATCAGAAAAAGTAAAAGTAAACTTCAAAAAGTCTGTAGTACTATGCAGGTAATCAATGAAATTACTGATATTTTCACCATGCCCTTTCCACAAGACAAAAACATCATCCACGAAACGGACGTACCAGAGAATGTAGCCAAAAAATGGGTTAACGTCTGACAAAACATATTGTTCTTCTCTGATCCAGCCCTGATGAAAATATTACATAGTCACAAGAAAACTAGAAAGTTACGTGTTCCATGCACCTGAACTTATTTGTTCCTCTAACAGAACTTGCTGGACAAACAGAATCGTATCCCAAAGGCTACCTTATCGATTGAATAAATGTACCATCTTCAGAAAACAAAGCCCATCCCTCACTCTCTTCAAAAAGAATTTGGATAAATGGATGGGGAACTGTAACTTCACTCCCAGGGTACTCCCCATGTCCTGTATGGACAGAGGCAGTCTGTAAAATGACTCAAGGCTCTGACACCCAAAGACCCACTACCCCAATACTACCTCATCATATTTCTTGGGAATTAAGATATAATATTGTCATATCCTGGGTATTGTTGGTTAGGCTTGTAAAAGATCTTGCACCATTAGCCTAGTAATCATCCATGAATCTATGATCCTATGATAAATTCATCTCCGATTTTACCCCCTTCTTACCCCAGCCATCCCCAGAAAATGCCACCTAACATAACCCCTCCAGCTATCTGTAGGGAACAGGTTTTAGATGCTCTTTCTAGGGCCAAGAATACAGCTTTGATGGGCCCTAATAATATTCCAGGTGTCTCATAAATAGCTTGAAATATGATCTATCAGGGCCACAAGAGTCACTATTCAACCATAGCTTCTGCACAGACGTCATGTCTTTCCAGTGAAGGACTGCAATGGTCACACCTCTGCACAAGTGAGGATTATGAATGGATTCCAGGAGCTACAGACACATTAGTCTGACTAGTCTCATATGCAAAGCCGTGGAAAGAATTATTGTGGAAATGATTATCAATGACATAAGAGACCTTCTGACACTGGACCCAACCCAGTTTGGTTTCGTCAAAGGCAGATCATGCCTACTGCATCTAGTGTACTTCTTTGAGAAGGTCACCAAGGCAATGAATAAGGGCAAAACTGTGCATACAGCTTACCTGGACCTAGCTAAGGCATATGATACAATACCTCACTCAGGTATTGTAAACAAACTCATGGAATTAGGAATAAACCCCTATGTAACTCACTGTATAGCCATTTGGCTTTCAGACAGTGCCCAGGAAGTTAGGATTGGAGAGACCACCTCTACAAAGAGACCGGTCACCAGTGGGGTCCCCAGGCCTTCGTGCTATGTCTGCTCCTTGTTGAATCTATTTTTCAGAAGAAAAGGCCAATGTCAAAGACCACTGACTTACCAAGTTTGCAGATGACTGCAAATTAGGAGCAATTACAGACCAAAGAAACTGACATCTTTCAAGAAGGTCTAACACAGAAAATTACTGGTGCCAAAGCTATGGTTTTAAACTCAAATCCAAAAAATGCATAATAGTAATTTTTGGGAAGTCAGACATTCAGGGAAGCTATCTAATTGAGAAAACATCTCTAAAAGTAGACAGTGTAGTTAGGTATTTGGGGACTCATGTAGATAGTAATTTGGCTTTCGACCAACAAGTGTCTGAGGTAGTAAGAAAATTGGCTCGCTATTGAAATGTCTGCACTTGAAATACGGAGTGCCAAAAAGCCAAAATAAAGACTGAAACCGAGGAAATGATCAAATCTTGAAGATAGCACTTCTCCTTTAAACTTCTCTGTTGCAGGGGAAGGCAAAACCCTGCACCCCCAAATTGTTATATACATCAACTCTGAGATCACCAGGGAAGTGAGAATATTCTGAGAAATGGACAACTCATACTTTGTGTATGCAAGTCTGTTTTTTGACATTTCAGTCTCCATGTTTTGGGGCTCGCTCTAGAAGGTCACAACATTTCAAATGGTTACCTAGAAAATCATTTTATGCAGTCAACTTAAAGTAAGGGCATGGCTTTTAGATCCAGGGAAGTCATTGTACCACTGCACTCAGCCCTCATCAGATGCATCAGACCCATATAATGTCCCCTTTGATATGTACCTGACCAGGCACATGCAACAGTTGGAATGTCCACAGAGGTTCCTCACAAAAAGAATAGAGTGTAAACACAAGATCCTATGCATATTGCCTCAAAGCCCTGTCTCTATACTACAGACTGGTGAAAGGCAGTTTATGTCTAGCATACAAGGCATCCTTGGATCCCACTCTGATGGACCTTTTGCATACCCGTAAAAATGGTCAGTACCAGAACTTCTAATCTAAGTATGTAAACTTTGCTTGTGACTTAAATATGTTGGAGAGGCAGGCACGTATCTTAGAGAATCCTCTTTCTCCGGAGCAGGCTTCCCATCCATGTGAAGCAGAGCATTTCCCTAAACATATTCAAATACAACCTGGATGAGTGGATGGGAAACTGGAAATTCAGCACTGGTCTGACACCTATGTTTGTGATGTACAGAGACAGCAATTAAATCATGGCCTAATTAGCATACATTCCTTAAAATAAACGCTAAAGCACAATAACTTATGGGATACATTTGAGTTGCATGGCTAGGCTAAAAAAAGGGCCCGGTGGTCATTATCCTAGTATACACCTGTAAACCTAGGAATACATTTTATTATTATTATTATTATTATTATGCAAAAAATTATTAGTAACTCTTTAACCATACCAGATAGACCCCAATTATCAGTGTGACTTTTGTTTGAGCACATATGATCTTCAATTTGCTGCAAAACAGTTTTGTAGATGTAATTACATTTTTGAGATACCTGTCTAATTAGGATTCTTATGCATATTTAGTGGACAAATAGGATGATAGGATCATAGGGGACAACTAGACTAATGACCCTAGAGGATCTTTTTTAAGCCTAACCAAGCTTCCCAAAAACATTAGCCTGTTTTTGATCTCATAGGTATTTGTGGTGGTATGTGTAACTCAGGCATGAGTGGTCAAGCATTTACAAGATGCCTTCCTCTAATATAGATATGGGGCTAGGCCAGGGGTAAATTTATGATTTCCCATCCCCTGATCCAAGTTTCACTTGAATAGGTGCAGGGAAGAACTCTGTTTCACATTGATAGAAGCCTGTTCCAGAGAAGGAGCAGTCTCTGTGATGTATACCTATCCTGCCAATGGCTTAGGTATGTTTCAGATGACATTTAGGTCCATAGATTGGTGATTTTGATGCAATTTGCTTTGATGATGGGCAACAAGCCCATTAACTCTAGATTGGTGGATGCTTTTTAGGCCAAACGCTTTGAGGTTGTTTGTAAAAGGTAAGTCCTTGAGTCTGGTGTATTAGATCAGTCAGCCATCCTGGCAGTCTTAAAAGTCAACCTCCTTCAACCTAGATTTGGACCAGTGACCTAAGGATGCCTTTGAAAATAAATGCAGTCCCCTGCTTTACCAGCTAAGCTATCAAATAATATCTGTAAATATCCACAAAACAGTGCTAGTTAGACACCAACGATCAGGGTAGTTTTTCCAGGAATGTGTATGTTTTCCTTTCATAGCATGGAGTACCATATAAACACCTTTTGGTTCAAGTTATTAATATAATCATTAACACATGGCATATATTCTTAATATTTCCAGGGGCTGCTCATGTTACTGGACTACTAGGCTTTTGGAGAGTAAATTGTGCAAAAATGAAAAAAAGAGAAAACAAAAGGCACCTGAATACCTGAGTTCTGATTAAAAAAAAAGATGATAACTTCTGTCTTGTGGCCAGGCTGGACTGTTTTGAAAATAGTCCGGATTAGAAAGTAAGTGGACATCAAAGAAGATGCCCCAAAGTCATTGTAGTTTTAACCTTGGGAATATTGTTAGAAATGGACTCCTAGGGTCAACAGCCTATCACGTAATCTGTGTATGTGATGCGGCTGCTGACGTAAGTATATAAAGAAGGGAAACCATTAAAGTTCCCTTCTCTTGCTTTAAGTGGGCTATGCAGTCATCGACCATGAGTGAGATACATTTTTTGGATAACGTGAATAAAAAAAATGCTTGCACTTAATTGTGAACTGACTCACTTGATAATAATTATTGTCAATCAGTCAGATGAAACTTATGTACTTTTTTTCCTGGCAGAGTCAACCAGATACTAGTAGGCTGGCAGTGTGTTTGGGGACTGTTGATGAATACATTTTTTAATATAATATCATGCAGGGTTAACCAGATACTAAGGAGGCAGTGCATTGTGTTTTGGAGACTGTTTGTAGATATTTTTTCAATATAATAAACTGGCAGGGTTAATCAGATACTTAGGAGGCAGTGTGTTTTGAAAACTGTTTGTTGATATTTTTTTGTAATATAATATCCTGGCAGGGTTAACCAAATACTAAAGAGGCAGTGTGTTTTGGGGGCTTTTGATGGATTGTTTTATATCCTGGCAAGGTTAACTAGATACTAGGGACTAGGAGGCAATGTGTTTTAGGGGCTGTTCATTTTATTTTTTTAATATAATTTCCTGGCAGGGTTAACCAGATACTAAGGAGGCAGTGTGCTTTGGAGGCTGCTTGACTGTGGATGTCTTTTTTCTAATAAAATATCATGACAGGGGTCAAACAGATACTAGGTACGGTGTGTTTTGGGGGCTAGTTGTGGATTAAATGTTATTTTAACCTAATATTTTTGCAAGTTCAGTCAAGACAGATTAAGATGGTGTGTGAATGTTTTGTCGTTGAAACTCTAGCCTTGCATGACTAAAGTGTGAAAGAGATCATCTGCAAGTTCTTGACTATGTGATGTAAAAGAAATACAGTAATGTAATTTTAAACCTTGTAGGTTCAAAGTACATATTGTGGGTAGGCAATCGGGTTGGGGGGTCATGCCTAGTATGTGTGAATGAAATGACTGGCCTTACTGTTATACTTTTGGCTTGCTTTGCAAGAATAACGTGCATTTGAGCAAAGTAAGATGAACCATAAGCTCTGAGCTCTGGCTATTGTTTATGTGAAAAATACATATATTAATAATAGTGTCATCTTTTATCATTTTGTTTTTGTCTTTTAACCTCACAAGTTCAAATCAGATATTGTGGGTGGAGTGGGCAATAGGGACTGGCACTATGTGTGAATGAATCAACTGGCCCTACTGTTTACTGTTGTTGTAATTCTGGCTTTGCAAGACTGTAATAGTTGTCTGTACTTTCAGATGAATGTAATCTAATGTATGAGTCATTTGTAATGTACGTTATTTTATATATATATTCATGCATATACTGAATGTCTGTTTAAAAATGTTTTTAATATGTTAAGAGTTTTTCTCCCAGGACATAGGCTGAAAAGGTTTTTTTGACTAAAGACAGCTGGACAAACCTGGGTAAACAAAAGTAAAATAAATAAAATTAAATGTGCATTTGTGTAAGTTGAGCTGGCGCACATAAGTTGTGAATAATGTTTCTGTCAGCTAAATAAAATTAATGCAAGTATGTTAATTTAATCATGGCAGGGTCAAAGCAGATAGTTTGCTTGTTAATGAGGAGCTGTTTGTGAATGAAATGAGTTGACTGGCCATGTTGTTTACTGGTGTAATTCTGACTTTGCAAGATTAATGGGTATTTTGGTAAAGTCAATTGTCATATAAGCCTGTGTCAGTGCCTCTCAGAACCACTGGTACAATAGGCATTGGAGTGACCTTGAATTGTGAATAATAAATTAAGATAGTACAGTGGGATTTCCAAATCTTCTTACTTTTCACTTGCCATTGTACAAAATGCAGGTTACTCTGATACAATGCATTGTACGTTTACTACATCATGTGGACTCATAATGTGCATAATGCTCATGCAGTCAAGATCGACCACTTTTTTACTGTTTAGAGATGTTTAGGTTTTATGCTGTTATAGCATAAACACCTCATTAGCTTTGAAATGCAATTTAATCTAGTATTTCGAAAACTATTCAGCATGTTCAACAACGATTGCAAAATTATTTTATGTAAAATGGGAAGCATGATCAGTGTTGATCCAACTATACCATAGCGCTGCCCTGTGAAGTTAACCCCCCTTTCCAGTTGACCCCACTTTATTCAGGTGTCTTCTGCAATCCCCCTTTGATTCAAAGTCAACAACCACAACTGAATAATTCTGGAAATTAACTCTTTGAGTACCCCATTTGCCCATGGAGACATGATTGACTTTTGTGGTGACTAAGCATGTGCAATGTTCCACAATGTGTCCAAGTAGATAATGCCTAAGGTAGTTAGAGAAATACAATACTTATGCATACATGTATATTTTATTACTAAACAAGCATAAACATATGCAAGTTGTTAGTAGGCCGACAGCAGATATCAGTCATAACGTTTGTAGCATTATGTAAGGTTTCATTTGATACCATGAAGTACCATATATATAATCTATCTGGATCAAGTTATTAACAGAAATATTATACCATGACCGCCGAAAAACGTGCACGCTGATTGGCCAGCGTGCCCATTGTAAATCGAGTTATACTAATGGAAAAAGGTCCGGTCGCCCGGACTTTTTCCATTAGTATAACTGATTTTAAACACTGTCTGCTATGTTAAATGGGTTTAACATAGCGAGACAGCTTTAAAATAAGCAACAGAGATCTCCGTTGCTTATTTTAAAGCTGTTTCGCTATGTTTCACCCAATTAAAAAAGCGAGACAGTGTTTAAAACGGAGAAAGCAAGATCTCCGTTGCTTTTTAGTGTTTTGCTATGTTAAATGAGTTTAACATAGCGAGACAGTTTTAAAATAAGCAACGGACATCTCCGTTGCTTATTTTGAAACTGTCTCGCTATGTTAAACTCATTTAACATAGCAAAACACTAAAAAAAAAGCAACGGAGACCTTGCTTTCTCCATTGCTTTTGCCCACAGCTCTGATGTACTGCAGGCGCAGTACATCAGAACTGCCGAATGCCAGACATCTGCGGAAGGGCAGTAAACAGGCATTATACTATGCCATTATTTAAGAAAAGTAATAGTTTCTTTTCTTAAATAATGTCATGGTATATTAGCAATAACCCACGCCTGGGTGTGGGTAATGCTAAATTACCCACGGTTGGCTTTGTTTGGTCCCTCGGGCTTCGCCCTCGGGACCAAACCACGCCAACCGTGGGTAAATTTAGCATTACCCACACCCAGGCGTGGATTATTGCTATATTATGTCACACGTACATAAATTTGGCTTAAAATATCCCTTACTGAGCATTCCATTTGGCTAGCCAGCTATTCAGGACCTGTTTGCTGAATTGTCTTGTGAAGGACTGTTCTACACTGTTACTATTTTTACAATCCTACTTAGTTAACAGTACCATATATATTTGCATAAATATGCTGTTTATGCATGCTTATTGCTAAATAAATACAAATATCTGCAAATAACCGTAGTCAGATACCAGTTGTCATTGAAAGTTTTTCCAGCATTATGTACATTTTCAAATTAATTGATAACATGAAGTACCTTCAACTCTGCTTCAGTCAAGTTCTTAACAAAAAAATTAATATAGCATCTATTCATAATTGGCATAAAAATAAAATCACACTTTTTCAATGGCTTGACAACACCCACTTTAGTTAGAAGCTAATGCTACTAATTTAGTGTGTGTGTGTGTGTGTGTGTGTGTGTGTGTGTGTGTGTGTGTGTGTGTGTGTGTGTGTGTGTGTGTGTGTGTGTGTGTGTGTGTGTGTGTGTGTGTGTGTGTGTGTGTAAATATACATGTACACAACCTTTCTAGTTAGGAGGGTGGCCTAATGGTTAAGGTGTTTGCCTTATATACAAAAGGTGCAGGGTTTGAGTCTCACAAGGGATAATTGGCAAGGCTTAAAATGGCTTGCAAGAGCAGTTAGCTTAGTACTGAATTATGAACCTTATATAGATATGCACAGATGCACACAAACCACACACACACATACAATGAAATCACCGCACTTCTGCATTAGGATACTCCAGAAAAGTAAACTAACCTGAGAAAAAAAAAACAGGGCAAAATGTTAAAAAACACTGGTCATATGAGAGATATATTTTTCAATGCCAGCTGACATCTGGCTATCACTATTTGCAGAGAGATACAAACACAAAAATAACCACCTGATTAATAGATGATTAGAACAGATCAAAACAGCAATAATTTTCTGTCAACTGTCAGACATATAGTTAGCAAAGTGAAAACAACAGGACAAATGTAGCTTTCAGTCATCTGTCTGACAGCTGTGTGAAAACAGACCAAAGGAAGCTTACTAACTTCTGAAATGCTACATAGTCAAAGAAGATACTATAACTTTTTTAATAGTAATCAACCTTTACTGGTGGACCTTTCTCATTCATCCCCACCAAGCGCTGGTTGCATACCCAAACTGAATTGCATTTTTTCAACACTCCCTGTATGATGGTGTCTCACTTCACCCTTTATGCCATCCTTTTCTTTGGAGTTTTACAAAAAGATACTGCTTTTTTATCCAAGAACTCTACTGGCAAGAAATATCAACTATTTTCATCTAGAGCTGCATGGACACCAAGCAATCTAATCTGTTAGTACATAAATTATATGAGACATCCATTTAGATCCACAGAGAATGCCTGAAAACATTGAAGAGCAAAGGCAAGTTTGTGTTCTATAAAGAAAAAAGTAAAAACTTTGGCAAAATTGAATTTTTTAAACTTTAGTGAATCAGAAACAATAATGATTTTAATGCAATTTGTATGAATGACCTACAGTATATCATAGTGCTACATGATTTTATGTGGGAGCTGGGGGATTAAGCAGATGGGATCATAAAAGACAAAGAAAAAAAATAATGTTTTCTGTTTTTTTGAATGATAGGTATACATTTTTCTTGTGTGCAGTTAAAGATACACTATCACAGAATTACCAATTGCAAATTTCCATCTTTTACTGCTCACAAAAGGCAAGTATTTTTTATTCAAAGTTTGGAATGCTCATAGGAACTGTAGGTATAGGAGGGAGTATTTGTTTACATAACTTTATTTATTTACTCTTTGTTGAACAGGTTAGTCCCACTAATCCAGTATCTCACTTGCACTGTAGGTGTGACTAGGGACACTGTGTGCAGAATGCTACAGGCACAAATCAGTTAACATGCAATTGCTTGCTTATGTTTAGCATGTAAGTTAACTAAAATGAGTTTGATCATGTGCTGAATATAAGGAAACTTAAAACAAGTTATTTTCTTGTCTTGGCTGGCAATGCCCCCCCCCCCCGAAACTGTAGGTCCTGGGCATCCATCTAAATCTCCCTTTTTATAATCTACCAGTCATTATACCTACAGACACAAACAAGCTGTAAAGCATTTGATCAAGTCTGGAAGTTTTAATGGGGCAGTAATAGTTTGCCAGAGTCTGTAAGAAATATAATTGTTAGAAGAAGAAGCAAAAGAAAAAAATGGAATTTTTGATGGTACTATTCAGCTGTCTTTAGTCAATATTCTGCAGGTTTCACACAGTCATTGCATACAGTAATTGACGGAATAATTCACTCCAAGTCACTAATGATAACTATAATAATTACTCTTCAGGGAGGTGAATATTAAGGATGACGGAATTACATGCAGCTGGCAACTGGTACAAAGCACAACATAACAAAGGACTCAACTTCTAAAGGGCTGAAAGTAGTAAAGTATACACATCCACATTCATGTTGCTGTCATGTGTTGGGCATTAACCTCGGCCTTTAGGTCTCGTCTGGCTAAGCTTTGAATGCCAGTCCAAGAGCTATAACTTGTTGTTCCAGAAAGTGCCCTTACAAGCACAGTTAAAACAACTAGCATGGACAGAGATGACACTGGAACTTTTAGCATGGAGAAAGGAATTCATGAACTTCAGATGCCGAATGACTTACTGTCTGTCATCCCACTTCTGCAACAAAATACAAAGAACAGCTTATAGATTTTGTAACCATTTTAGCAATAAATACACAAGTTTTGTCATAAATAAACTCAGAATTTATCAAACCAGTAAACCACATAAATCTGAATAGCATAATAGCTCAATTACTTAAAAGGCCCTGCTGACCAGGTGATATGACAGATTCCCAGAACATTGCATCCTGTTCCCTTCAGTTAAGTATCACATTCACACACACACCTTTGAGAAACTGGCCATGCATACGTGCAGTGTTGTAAATCACTCACTGACATATTCTGAATTTTCAAGGGGCCCAAGAAAGGAAAGGGGGAATGAAAATGGAGATTGGAGGATGGTTGCACAGTAAATGCTAAGCTAAAAAGAGGTAGGGGGAGTGAGAATAACTCGTCAGTCATTGAAATGAGAATGAGAGTCCAATAACCAGGCATTAAAATAATGCTGGTCTTGAGCAGGGGAGCAAACAGCAACCCCACATGGGGTAGGACAAAACATTCTGTGTTACAGACTTAATTTGTCCTTCACCTTCACAATGCTTACCCCACAAAAAACAAAGAATACCTCATATTCTTTGTCACCATTTTTATAATAAATCCATAACTTTTGTCATTAATAAACTCAGAATATATAAAAACCAGTAAACTACATAAATCTGAGCAACATAATTGCCAAATTACTTGAAAGAATATGCTGACCAGGTGGCTTGACAGATGACCTAACTGGTCCTGCCTGTTCCCTTTAAGCTGTACGGCATATCTATTATGCCCCTTCAGCAAATTGGCCACAAGCCATGTGCGGCATTGCAGACTATTTATTTACATATTTTGCATCTTCAAGAAGCCCAGAAATGGAATGGGGGAATGCAAAGGAGGGGAAAGCCATTCAGTAACCATCAAAGAGGCTGCACAGAAAGCAGTCTATTCACCCCAGTTTCCTTTCCATGAAACTTTGCTTAATTAAACCATAATGAATGGCCAAAATAAATGTATAACCTTATAAATGCAACAAAAAAAGTAATTCAGTTCTGCTACAAAGGCAATAAGCAGCAAGTTTTAAAAAATAAGTTTTGTAATTGCAGGGACAAGTTGATGTTAAACAAATAAGTATCTATGTCAGAGAAGTAAATGGGGCTGCTGCCTATGGAATCCTAATGGTCAATGACTGCAAGCATCACATGCCACATGATGGTTCAAGAATTTGCAAACAGTCACTAACAATGGGTGGTAAAGGCCCCATACCAAAATAATCTGTGCACAGCAGACGTCTATGCAACCAGCAGGCCAGGAACCATGTACAGTAGTTAACTCTCCTAAAATGTAAGATAGTAATTTACATTTAGGGATATGGCCAATATCATTCCCACCTAAATGCAGCATAAGAATATGGCACCTGCTCTACTTGAATAATAACATAAAGCAATCTTGACACAACTGATCCCAGATCATGCAGGGAAAACCTTTTCAAATTACTCCACAGTGAAGATCCAAGCTCAGACTCAGTCCTCCTTATTGTACTTTTGCTCTGCTGGTTGCCTGGGAAATAAAAGAATATCATAGGATGAAAACATGAAAAACTGCAAGTGACTTAAAGTAAAAAAATAATAATAAACAATGCCCCCCAAAAAAACATTATTAATAATCTAGTGATTATTAGTCAAATAGGCATGAGAGAAACATCTGCCTGTCCTCTTAATAAGTTCTACTGAATGATCTTCAAGAGCCATCTCTAAGGGATGGCCCATCCTAAATAAATGGGAAGAATAAACAATGGATAGCAAGCCTTGGTAAGACAGGTTCTTATGTAAACAAGTAGAGAGGTACTTGGGCATTAATTGAAACCCACTGGAAAAAATAAATATCAAACTTTCTTTGTTTGAAGGGCAGAGCAGGCTACACAGGGTAATAAACCAGCATATGTAGCAAATTAATGCAAATAATGTCCTATCCAGTATCACTTGATGACCACAACCAGTTTGACCAGTCTTAGACCTGGGAATCAATACTATGATGGTATCACTTACCAATTATAAGGGATTCCATTTCAGTGACCCTAGTAATTCTCCTAATACCAAATTCCCAGTCATAAAACTAAGTGAATAAAGTAGCCTGAATTGCATACATGTAATAATTTGACAATATCATGTGAACACCTGCTAAAATGGGCTTCAGGAGAGATTTCCCTATAGAGCACTGAGATTGACAACAAACTTCTTTGAAGCTTTCACACTTTCTAAGCCTTTTAATAATCTAAAGACCATGTAGCACTTTGTTAAATCCTGAATTCCACATGTTCTAGAAAACAGATTGAGATCAGATAAATGCAATCTGGCAATGCTAGGAGTTTCACCTTTAACCCAACAAGATGATAAATAGTACAATATTAGCTGATAAAAACACATTCTCTCTACTTTAGGAAGGGTCAAATGAAAACGTACAAAAACACTAATGGCTGTTCAGTATGCCCTTTTCATGTTAGAGGCACAAGAATTCCACAGCAGAAATCTTCAGTCATCCATATTTTTTCCTGAATCCGTGTGGGTAAGGCTGACACCTCTGAGGCTAAGTAGCCCAATAATTCCACCACATAAAACGTGCTACTCTTCTAAAATTAATCCATACTTTGTCCAGCATCCACATGAGCAAGGATGCCACCTCTGGGGCCAACTAACAAACTCTGGAGACCTGTAGATGAGAAAAAGTATCAAAAAGCACATTACAAATACCTGGAATATGCTATCAGCAGAAAAAGACTAATTAATGTGTAAACTGTGTTGTACCAAAGGTCTTTACACCGACAACACACACAGATTTGGAAGACATTTTGGTCAAAACTTGCAGAACAGACTTGTTGTCTAATTGAAAATCACTTTTTTCTTGTGAAAATCTTTTTGTCATATGACTACTGCAACCCAAATGGACATTAATTCCAGAAAAGTGATTTTCTTTCCTGTTATTAGACCAGGAAGAAGTCCAGGGTATAGAAAACATTGTGCTTTGATGTAGAAGCCCATGTCTAAATTCCTTGCTACATCTGTGAATACCTGTATTGTGTGACTTGGCACCCATTCCTCCTATCAGAAAGATCTAACACCGAATTGCATCAAAAATATAGACCATAAAAGGAGGTCAGATTTTACCATTTTATTGACCCTGACCTGTGGTGTTTCAGTGATCTACCACATAGCAGTTTAACTAATGATCTGCAGCATGAAAAAAAAATAACAGACTGCACCAGCCCATAATCTGACCAACTTTAACTTTTTTAGCTGCAAAGCAGATAGTAATGCAAGAAATCAAACTTTCCAACTTGCCCTGTGGTAACTGAAAATAACAGAAAACTACAATGACTTTATGGCCCAAAAATGAAAGGGTCTTAGTAGGGCCTTGTCCTGACCTGGAGATACTCCAGTCATGTCACAAAGTCTTGAAATATGAAGAGACCCTCCATGGCATCATTCATCCATTTTCCCACAATCATAAAATTGTCTGGGTAGTGTACAGTGTGTTGGAAGGGAGTCCTCTGCTCCCAGCATCAATAAAGGGCAGTGCTAAATTTCTCAAAGATGCTACACACCACAGAACAGCCCATGGGTATGGCCAGGTCAAAGTAATAAATACCCTCAAAGTTCATGGCCAAAAAACGCCAGTTCTGAGGGTGAATGGGGAGAAGCTGGATTGCCCCCTCCCTGTCCAGCTTTGCTAACCAAGGACTCCTGAATTAAGAATATTTATGGGACTGTGCAAAGAAGCGTACTGCACTTTGGTGTCCTGCTTGCTTATACCATCACTCACAGAAGAACCACATGTAAATAAGAAGTGGTGGATTAAGTGAAATTAAGTGAAATTCACATTTCTTTTTTGTTACCAAACCAAGCAGTGAGACTCTAAAATTTTAAAAGGGGAATCTGGAAGAGGCCCTCAGTTCTCCCTCTAGCAATCTCTTTATGCAACAATCATTTAGTGTTGCTTTTTAAGTTCTTCCAATTAGGATCATTGTTAGATGCACTGGATTTGATAGAAAATCCTGGTATGAAACCTTGCAGTAACTCCAAAGCAAGTTGCTAGTCAGGATAGTCTTTTAATAAATCAGTTAAGATGTCTGGTTTGATGGCAGAGTGGTTTGTGAAAACTCTACGGCAAACTTCAAAAAGAGCTAGTTCTACTGAAGCCTCAAATGGAAGCTTTACCTTTTTCTGACAAATTAGCTGACAAAACTCCACATTTTACATCAGGGGTATACTACTCCTTTGCTACAATCTTTAAACAGACATTTTATAGCTGAATGCCTAACCCCACAGTGAGAACAATTGTGTGAAAATCTGCAGGAAGGCCTGGCACATTAACCAGCATTAAATGCTCAACAAACTTTAGGCTTGGGACCTACTTGCTCATCAATAGATCAGGATGGCAATCATGACATATCTGTCATAGCAACTAACCAAGTGTTGGAGTGGTATTCATCCTACTTAGATACTCGTGAACTACTTTAAGAGTCTTTAACTTTTGATAGTACCATATGTAACCAAGACTTTCCCTAAAGTGCACACTTCCCGGATGATTAAAAAAAGAACTCTATAATGGGAGAGCTTGTGAAGGTTCTTTTTTAATCATAACAGCCATGAAGTATACAAAACCTACTGTCCAATTATACCATGGCTTAAACCTAAAATTCTTGTTCCGATGCCCCCAGGGGTGCCAATGCAGATACAAGATCTTTTGTTTCTGGTGCTTCAGCATGCATAATGCACTGAATCATGTCCAGATCAATCAAGTCAAAACTTACAACATATTCCCCTGCAAACTTTCTATTTAACTGAGTGGGGAATGTGTACGGTAATTGCAGAGCCTTACTGAACAGTAAGGAGATTATGCTGTAGTGCTGCTTCCTCATGTTGTCAGGCTTCTCTTTGTCCCAAGTTACCAGGATGTGTGTGTGTGTGTGTGTGTGTGTGTGTGTGTGTGTGTGTGTGTGTGTGTGTGTGTGTGTGTGTGTGTGATCAACAGTTAAAGGTGAATGGTAAAAGTCAAGTCTTCCAGGATCAAAGGAACCAATGATTACATTGCTGATTTCTGGCATAACTCTAATGAGGACAAACCCTTGTCCAATAATCTGGATATGCATTCTAGATTTTGATCATTAATAAAGTCTCTTGATATTCATCTACTTGCTGATACTGCCATTTCCCAAAACATGAGGATTATCCTATTCCTCTTTACCTTGGGGAGCTGAAATAGGAGTGTCTCCTTCAATTGCAACAGTAGGGTCTTTTCTTGTCTTTCTCTCACTCTTTTTGGTGGTGGCCCCTCTTCTAGTGTTGCTGTATCAGATAACTGGCAACTGCCCCTTTTCACATCAGACTGAGAAGGCTCTATTGAATGCTTGACACTGCCTGCGAGAAAATCTTCAAAGAATGCACTAGCCTTCTCTAAAAATTATATACCACCTTTTGTGTAAATCAAGTATGGAGGCCATACTCCTAAAAAAAAAAACACCAAGAGTTAGTAGGCGAAAGTCCAATTGTTTGAAATCTTACCATAACAGTAGATGTTCTATCCTTCACTGATGCAGTATTCTTTATGTTTGGAATTCCCTGCTGTGGAAGCCTGACGTCGGCAGTATACCAATGTCTACTGTTGCTTTAAGGTATGCCAAACGTCACAAGTATACTCCTCGCATAGTGTAGTGCATAAAGGTAATGTCAGGATGTATCATCCTCAGAACTGATTGCCCGAGTAAGAAGAGCAGTCTAAGGAAACTCAGGAGGTAACCAGTACATCCAGGAAGGAAAAGGACTAGGGGAAAGAGGGAAGGAGTGAATACTGCAACAGTGAAGGAAAGGACATACTGTCCTTACATTCACTGTTGCAGTATTTTTCACTTACGGGAGAGTGCCAAAGCTCAACTAGAAACTTGGGAGGTGGAAGGAGCAGTAGAATCCTCTAAGAAGCCATGAAGAATGACCCTCGCAAAACCATCTCAAGCTCTGGAGATACCATCCAACTTGTAGTGCTTGATAAAAGTATGCACAGAAGTTCAGGTGCTGTCAACCTGGGTACTACCACTCACCTGTGTTCTTTCAGTCACTCTGACCAAGGGAATACCAGTACCTACCAGCATCTGTGGCTCACCTTCAGGCTCACTGCTACATGGTAGCTGCCTCCCTGAAATCATACCTCTCAACTTAGAATCATCAAAAATCTGGACAAAGATCCATGAAAAGTAGGGACAACTGGCCAAAAACCTGGACACTGATTAACATAAAATTTGCATACATAATTATGCAACCCCACCTACTCCAGTGGAATTATGGGATACCAACATTCAAAATGCAAACTGAACAGACAAAATAGTAAACAAAATATAACCAGAATAATAGTATTTTACTTATATTAACATTTGAACTTGTATCAAACTGCTACACTAATATTAAATGAAACCACTAAAAGTAACAAAATTGCAAAATATTAACTAATTATCCAGCATCTATCTGCCTATCCAGCACTAAAAAACATTTTACACAGTTATGCTTCCAGTTGGTCGATGGTCAGTACAATCCAGTGACCAAAAACACCTGTCTACAAACCTAGCAAATCTGCTGGGTATTCTTTGCACTCATACAAGGTTGGTAAGATCTGGAACTCCTTACCAGTATCCATCAGGCCTACATCCCAATCCCTTCTTTCAAAACAACTCTGATTGATTTCCTACTGTTCTGCAGCCTCTGCTATATGTACACATAGTTGTCCTCTCTCTGATCAAGATGTCCAATGGAGAACTACTTCCTTATTTTTAAAAGAAGATACCTCAGGGTACTACTAGACAAAAACACTTTCAGTTAAGAAATTTAATCAAGTTCTTCTTTTCTGTAATAAATTAGGGATTTCTCAACCCCTCATCCACATTTGGGTTGGCAGTATCACTCACTCTTCTCTAAGCTATTTTAGGGTGTGGTCTTTATACTGTCACTGCATCTGAATCCATGTCAGGTCTTGAATATATTTATAATAATGCATTCAGATTCAGTTCTTACTCAGCTCCAACAATCCATCATTCTTAATTACTTACCCTCCTAAAATGGGCACATCTTCATGCAAAAACACCCTGAAGCCATGATTTCATATTTTTATACTCCAGATGAATGCTACCATCCCATCACTTCACTGAAGTATACATGCCTACTAGAGTACTGCAATGTCAGCTGAAGCTCTAGAATTAATAAAGGCAGCAGTAGCACTTACTTTTACTGCATATCTTCGCTACTTTTCATTTCACTTTGCCATTATCACTGCCCTTAGCCTACCAGCTATAACTGCTTTACTTGTATTGTTTTGTCATGATTTGTCACAATAGCCTCATAATTCAACTTGTATTGTATTGTTAATTTAAGAGAAATGATGAAAGGTACACTATAGCTGTCTATTATGTTATTGTTGAATATACATAAGAATGTAGCTGTTATATTAATAAACTGAAGTATTTCTGGATTTATCTTTATCATACCTGCTGTGTTGAATCTGATTTTCATGCAAATATTTTTTTCTCAAGTAAATGTGAATCCTGGTATGCAAAACATACACACACACATGCGCAGACACACACGCTTATAAATAATTCCATAATTCCATAATAAAAATGAATAGATGGCAAAATGTAATCTGGAATCATTATGAAGTTGGTCTTAGTATGAATTCTGGAGGTCAGTCCACTTTGGTATATATTTTTATTTCTTTTTTTTAAACAGTACACTATACCAGTCATGTTTACTTCTTCTAGACTAGTGTTGTCCTCTGCTTCTAACCCAAAACAGCAGACAAAAGAATAGACTGAACAGAATGGAATACATACTATATGTTTTAGGGTTGTGGCTTACAAAGACTTTTATACTTCCTGAAGGAGAAAAATGACATCCAATTTCACAGCTGGGACTGACCTCCTTACTTGAAATGCAACACTCATTGGCAGCAAAACACACTGAACCTAGCAGCAATAAGAAAATTCAACACTGAATTTAAAATTGTGCAGGCGGGCTGTGTGTACTTGACATGATGTGACCCGACCAGAAAGAATGGTCCTCTTAAAGAAGAAACAGTCCCAAAAGTAAAACAGATTTTTTAAATTAAGTAAACAGTCCCAAAAGTGCTGCCTGGGGTGGACTGCTCCTCTGCCCCCCCCCCCCCCCCCCAGCTACATCACTGTTTACTGGATACCCAATGTTCTCCTTTCCAGACTGCAAGGCACATGTTTTCATACCACACTTTGAAAAAAAACTCTGCAGAATGGGTGTCAAAAAGTAACTAAACTTGCAACCATTACCCAGCTAGCATTTGAATGAACAGAGTCACACAGATGGTAAAACTTTGGAGTTGGTGGATTTATAAAATACATAAAGTTTGCCGTCTACCAAATTGGTATGACCATTGCATATGATAAAAGAACAAAACACTCACACAAAGTGTAGAAAACAAGAGATACAGTGAATTAACCTTTTTGCTGATGCTTGCCCACCTAAGCAACCAAAATGCAAGCCTCTCTGGTGCCACTATTACTTTATCTACACGAGCTCATTAACAATTCCAATCCATGCCCAACCCATGTGTGGCCACAAGCCTTCCCGCAAAACCAAAGGATCAGCTGAATGTGGTTGACTCTCAGGTGCTTCAGTACTGTATGCCAGCTCCCCACTGGCTTCCTAAGGACTACTACACAGACATGATTATTGCAGCTAACAAAAAATAAATAAATAAATAAATAAAAAGCATCCAGCCACTATAAACATTATCCACAGGACTGCCTGTTGCCTTACTAACTCCCATAATGAGCATTAACCATAAGCATTTTATTTTATTCTTTTTCACTTATCTTGAAGTCGAGTGAGCCACCAGAGCTGGAGAAAAGAAATTTCCTCAACGTGACAAAACATACATCCAAAACAGAAACAGTCCACGGGTAGGCAGATCATCAATCAACAATGTCCTCACTCATTGGTTGGCTGTGCAGTGGCTGTGAAACAACTACCTGAACTGTGTTTTTATTTTTTTTTTAGTTTCCTGCCCCAGTCTGAGTCTGGCAGGCAGTCAGGCACTGCCTCCATGTAATGACGTCATCCACAACTAAAGCTAAAAAAAAAAAAAAAAAAAAAATCAGGAATTAAAGGGGCCACTCTGAAATTCATGTCACCCTATTATTTTGCCCTCAAAACTGGTAAATACTGAGGAATTCAGTACGGTTGAGATGTATGCCTGAAATAACCAGCTCACCAGCCCTAGCTTCAGGTTGTCTGGGTCTCTACCAGGCTACCAGACTCACATACCTGTCTCCAAGCCTGCCTGCGTCTATCTGCATACACACAGGGTACTGCATTATCAAAATCATTCCCTATCAAGACATCTGCGGGGATATCCTCAAACACACTTACTTGTTTGCTTCCTTTTCCACCTTTCTAGTCAATGTGAACCTTGGCTAAAGGCATTTGGAACTGGGTTTCTCCTGAAGCTCTGACTGGAGTGGTCTGCCCGAGCAAGTACTGCTTCTCTTTAACCACTGCAGGCTTCACAATGGTTATGTCAGAGGCTGTGTCCCTTTTAGCAGTGGCCTGTTTTCCATCCACTAAGATTGGATATATAATTCTGGTGATAGTCTGGTACCCCTGTTGTCTTCAGACAACTTACCACTGGCATACTGGTATTCCCACTTGCTGACTCCTCCACCTTTTGTTCCCCACCATGCTTCCATGGACATCTATATGATACATGGCCCCACTGGTTACATTTAAAACATCTAACCCTTGAGCCTGGCCATGTACCTGAACTAGTGGCATACCCTGTTACTGGTGGACTTTGTTGGGATGGTCTAGGCTGCCCACTTTGCGTTCTCTTATATCCATTTGCAGCACTAGGTATCCCTTTCTTGTGCAGTGATGCCCTGCTTGCTAAGTAGAGATCCTTTTTTTCCCCAGCTTATCTGCAGAGTTGCACTCCTGGTCTGCCAACCAGATACGCATGTCCTCATGCAACGTGCTAAGTGCTTGTTCCTTCACCAAAGATCTGCCAGCCCTTCAAAAATGGTGACCTGACACCCGCTCATCCACCTATAAAAATAAATGTTTAACTCAGCAATATAATCACATACACTTTCATCTGCCTTACGTCTGTGCTCACAAAACTTTTTTTCTGTAAGCTTTAGGTGATAATTTAAAGCATTCTAATAAGGATTATTTGACTTTATCATAATTTAAACAATCAGTATCACACAATTTAGAAACAGTAGTTACAGCTTGCCATGAAATAAGGGGGTCAGGAACAGTACTCAGAGCCCTTGGTCAACATTATACTATTTACATACTCTTTCAAATATATGAGTACAACTATCAACATTATCATCCTCTGTAAACTATGGAAGAAATGTACTGACTTTCATTGCTTCTAGGATTCGGTTATTCCCTTCCCCATTACTTCCATGACCCAGATGAAGAGTTAGCTTCTCCCTCTCATATTGATGCTGCTTCTCATTATCTTCAGCCTCTAAACACTGCAGACTCTCATTTTCCTCAGCCTCCAAATGCTGCAGTCTCTCTGCTGAATCTAATTCCAAATGTTTGGCCTCTAGTTTAAGTCTCTTTAACTTCAGATGGATTTTTAAATCCTCTGAGGAAAAGGTGAACTATCCAGTTCCAGAGGGCTACAAATTCCCATCACCAGACTGGTTATCCTCCTGGTTGCTGGTCTGAGCTGCAACTAAGGCAGAAATAATTTCCTTTTTAGTCAGGTTGGAATGCACCAGTCCTTTGGCTTCACACACCTTGGCCAACTGGATCTTTGACAGCTTGCCATAATTCTCTGTTGACATCTTTGCCTGCTTTCCCCTGACTAAACTAAAGTAACACAAAATAAATAAAACTGTTATGAAAATGAAACTCTGTATGTTTACCTTGTGGTGGCTGGGAGTACACACACCTTTAGTGACAACTGCCTACAGGCTACAGAAGTTCAATTAATATCCACACCACTGCTCACCAATATGTGATGTCTATCCTCTGGGCCAGTAATCGAGGAGCCTGAATCCTCACCACTGACATCAGTGAGGGACATTCACTTGGAACAAAGATAGATAAACACAGTATTTCCAGATGCAGCTCTCTGCATTAAGCACAAATTCCCTTAAGAGCACATGGGGAATAAATGCACTCGGTCTGGGGTCTGGGATTCCCCTCTCTCTCTCTCTCTCTCTCTCTCTCTCTCCAGGGACCCAGTAAGACTCACCACTGCCACAGCTGTATAGCTGAGTCCTTAGCCAAGTGTCAAAGCAAAGTCCTCCAACAGCCTCTCTGTGAAACCAGTGCTCTGTTTCCCTGCTCCAAGTAGCTGACACACACACTCTTTGAGATTTGACTTTGCCTGCACGTGCACGTGCACACACACACACACACACACACACACACACACACACACACACACACACACACACACACACACACACACACACACACACACACACACACCTGGGAAATGCTGACACATATTTACTCGCTCTGCTACCCTTTGCCAAGACTATAAGGTAGTTACTGCCACCAGACACTCCAAAGCCATCTACTCTAAGGTTCTTACAAGGGTATCCAATTATACTGAATGAAATGAATATTAATACAAATGGTAATGTTGACCAAACAGCAAGGCTTTCAAGAGTAGCCACAGTGTCACCAAACAAATATAAGTACTCCTAAAGATTAAAATATTCTTTAAAAGACCAGCCACAATTAAAGGTTTAAATATATTTAATAACAAAAAATAAAAGGACATGAAAATACTAAATATCTCTTTACAATAAACACCAGAGTTTCATTCACAGAAAATATTAAAAATAACACAGATGGATAGATTCAAACAGTACTTAACTAATCTCACTATATTTTCCTGACTGATCTAAAGAATTACTATTCCATGGTTACTTACTAAAGCAAAGCAAGTTAAAGTGGGCGAGTGATCCTTCTATGTATTGTTGCTAAAACAGACTACTTTCAAACTTGTGTCTCATCTATGTCAGCAGCAGGACATTGAGAAGGCTTGTCAGAGGGTACAGACACCACTGAGGGGTCAGCAGCAGGACATTTGTACAAAAAGTTACAATTCTCAGGCACCCTATAAAACTTATCAGGCTTCTTGAGAGCAGGGGCAGAGAGTCAGGAGATTTATAGGCATTAGAAAAAGCATCCAACAAAGCAGACAAAACAGGAAGAATAGCATAAGGTTTCAGAATTTCCAACTGTAGCAATTCATAGTACCTTTTATGGATGTCAGAGACCTGAACACAATCCCATTTAAAAAGGTCCATCATCCTAGAAATTGTATCCCCAAAGGAAATTTCTTCAAAAGGATTATCAGGACTATTAGATTCTTCTTCCTCCTCTGACCCATAGTCCAAAGGAGAAATAATTTGGCTAGAGTAAGCCAGAGATTCCTCATCAAAATCTGACTCCTCAGAAGAAGAATCCTGTTATCTGGGCTTTTCAAGGGGAGTAAAAGACCAAGGGGGAGCTGGAACAGAAATCCCTTGTGGAGGTTTTAATGCCATTAAAGCATTAAACAAACTCTGAGTAAACTTGGAGCTGGAGAATCATGGACGGTATTCAATAACTGCAGTCAGAACTTCTTCCTTAACTAGAATCTGTGGAACACCCCTAAGCCCCTTGGAAGTAATCACCTGTGGTTCCCCCTGAACATTCAAAATGGATGCCTCCAAAGCCTCATTGGACGTGCAGCAAGCCAGATCATCACTGGTCTCCAACCTGTTCACTGCAGAGGAATCTATCAACAAAGCCAGGTGAGTCTCTGGGTTGTCACAGACCTCAGGAGAAACACCCAGCAGAAGCTGGACAGTGGAAGATTCCAGTCTTAATTTTTTCACCTTCTTCTTCCCTAATGTCTGACCCTTAGGGCAGGAAGCTCTTTCCACTGTATCTTTAGTGAGAAGCTTAAGGTGCTGGTTCTCAAGATACAAAGAAAGGAAAGAAAGCCTACTATGAAGGGTTTTCAGGATGAAAGCCTGACAAATCAAACAGGTTGTATGGTCATGAGAAGCTCCTAGGCAAAAAAGACACTTATTGTGGAGGTCTTTATGGAGAATCTGTCTCCCACACTGGCATTTACCCTTCCTGGATGACATTAATTCCTAACAGCAACAAAAAAGACAAGAAAAAACAAATGTCCAACAAGGTACTTATCTGCAATGGCTTGAACTTCAGCAAAGAAGACGTAGGCATTCACTGGAGAATGAAAATGCATTCAAACTGGTAGAAAAGGATGTAGGTGAACAGAGCAATGGTCTGGAGATGTGATCAGACTGGCGGCAAAGAAGTTCTGAGGATGGAATATCAGGACGTCACCTTTATTCCCTATGGTTGCGAGGAGCATATGTGTGACATTTAATGTACCTTAAAGCAACAGAAGGCACTGGTATACTGGCCGACGTCAGGCTTCCATGGCAAGGAATCCCAGACATAAGAATACTGCAGCAGTGAATGTAAGGACATCAAACAAATGTGTCTGAACAAAGACTTTCCCAAAATATTAACTATTAATAGCTATAATGCAATTAGCTTGACTGGCTGGAACTGCTTGACTGACCCTAAAATAAACCTGCCTTAAAACTAATGCTTTTAAGCAATTATGTAAATTTATCAGCCAGTCTTAGTTATCAGGTTATAAGGATAATTAAACATTTCGTAGATAAATTGCAATATTATGCAAAGAATGAGATAAAAAACTAAAAGCTTACAATAATATTGCTAGCATAATACACTATATATATATATATATATATATATATATATATATACACATAGATATAGATATAGATATATAAAGACCAAAAGTACAACCACAAAACCACAAATGAAAAAGTAGAAGCATTAAATAACATGAGTCCATGAGATAAATTAAAAGTACAACACACTAGCCTGCTCAACAAACCAGAAAGTAACTCAGCAATTAAACATACAATGCCTGTAGACCCATAGAGTCCCAGACACACCAAGAGGCATACAATTAATCGGACAAGAACCACAACTTTAATTCAAAGAAATTACCCTGCCTCATCAATGGTCAGGGACCAGCAGCTGCGAGGAGGAAAAACTCATCTGCTTTCAAAACGAATGTGGAGTCTGAAGAAGGCATTAACTAGTGCTGGTCTCAAGCTGGGAAGCAAACAGCAACCCATGTACCACAGTCTTAATTCATCTGCAGCAATAAGTGACAGATGTTTTCTTTCTTCTTTATTTCTTTATTTAGGTACAATGTCAGTGTGCTAATGCTGAAGACACAGAGAGTCACATACATTCAGAGCTCAGTTGTAGAGGTACAAATGTGAATGTTGGAGCAGTACTGGGACTAGTATACCACAAGAGCAGTTCATCGCTGAATCTTATGCTCAGGTACAAGTGTAATAAGCACAGAATTAAATTTTATTTTCAAAAAGAATCTCCAGTTTTTATAAAGAAGCTCCAATTGCTTTGAAAAGTCATTATGACAAGATAATCTGATTGTGTGAAATCATTACAGCCTCTTCCCAATCTTTTTTCCTATAAGGAGAGAAACTTTTATGAATTCAAGATTTGCTATTTAAATGTGACATGGTAATCATTCCTACTAAGTTATATTAAATATTGTTGTCCATTATACCTAAATCCCATTTTGGCATAAGTATATGCAAGGAAAAAGCAGATGGTAAAAGTACTGGAAAAGGTGATTGTGGAAATAGAGCAGTGAATGTTAAACTGTGATGTCTGTTTTATGTTTAAGAATTAAAATCAGATTGAAAAGTTCAAACACTATGACATTCCTTCATTGTCTTGACTAAAAGTAGTAAACAACTGGTTTCACTATAAAAAACTATATTTCTCCCTGTGAGAGCTATTTTTCAAAATTCACTGCATTAATACAGTTAAATGATACTACCAGTCTTCCTGTAATTACTGTACAGAAATCTATTTTTGCAAGTTATTAAATACCTGAAGAAATTACACTTGATAACCGTGCTCAGTCTGTGGACCAGAAATTTCTGATTTTTTGTCAAATAGTGGGAATGCAAACATATCTCCCTCAATTCAATATATTCATAATCCACTGAAAAAGCTGAAATAACAGTGAGCTGATTTTTGATCATTCATTCTCAAGTACAGAAACACTCCACTGCAGTCTACAGGATTGCCACCAGCACAGTTATTTATGGGTCAACCTCAGAAGTCGAAGTCACTTGTAACATAAAAAAAAAACAGTAAAGTTAATACAAGAAAGCCAATAAAAGCAGAAATTCTACTTGACAAGTCAGCAAAGAATCTTTTTTTTTTTTTGTTTTAAAGGAAGTGAAAAGCTAAGAGTAAGTCAAGATTTTCTAGCTATTTCCAGAAATAGGTTGAAAACACAAGCTTGTGGTAGGACATTTTGATTCTTCTACATCTTATTTTGTACAAGGGTAAGACATACAAAATTACTGCAGAAACAAAAAATACTAGTGCAAAATGCCAGATCCAAGTACATCCAGATGTTTTCTTACCAAAGCAGAACTCTTTAGCGTTACGTTGTTATCTTTTGGAAACCATTGTTTCAAGTGTGTAATCCTGAGTCTGCTAGGGAATCCTTTGTTTTAGAATATTACAAATGATGCACTACCTCAAATTCAAGTCCTTAACGCTGCTAATCTGAGAGGAAGTGATAAAACTAGTGACTGTATTAAACTTGCTAGTGACTGCAAATAGTCCAGGTATGGATAGTTGATTAAAAACTCTCAGATACTAAAACTGCACTGAGCCGAAATGTAAATCTGTGATATTTACATTGTTCAGTATAATAATCACATGCCTCACATAATCTAGTATGTATTTTGAACCATTGCAAATAATATGCACATGTATTATAGTGCATATATTTAAAGTGACTGGCCTGTCACATCAAGGAATATGTGAAAAGATTTACCTATATAACAAGTATTAGGACTGTAACACATAACTTGTGAGATATTGGGTAAAGTTAGATTGCACATCTAACAGCACTAATACCACATCTTTAGCACTATCTAATGCTGAGCCCTAACCTTACAGACCACCATAGGAGACCTCTGTATAACCAAATCCTCAAACCATAATAGCCTACCTTAATCCAAGGTCTGGATAACAAGGATATGCAATTTCTAAATGTCTCCATGGCCATCTTGGTAGAGATGAGCATCCTGAGACAAAGTAACAATTTTCTTGTGTTCACAGACAACCTTTTAATCCTTAAAGAAACTAACACAGAATACAAGAGATGTACACACACAATTTGTTTGGAAGCAAAAATCTTGCTTACAAATAAGGCTGTCAAGAACACACACACACACACACACACACACACACACACACACACTGCATTCACCACACAGTGTCCACCAGACACATAGATCATCTTATGCTGAAGCACTAAAAAGCAATCTTCACAAATCTCAAAGAACTCCTAGGCCTAAAAACAGCAAAGCCTATCCTCAGCAATCTCTACAGCACACATCAAAGGCAACACCAAACATCACATATACACCTACACCCAATGGAACCCCAAGAACAAAGCACATAAGCCAGGTAAACACTCTTGTCATAGGGGACTCCATTGTCTAACACTCAGATGCCTCACTCATCAAACCGGACAAGAAGAAGGTAACGGTTAGCTCCTTATCTGGAGCCAGGATCCACCAGGTTACACACGCACTCAAGTCAGTGTATCACTGGTACCAGTATAATTCTATCATAGTCCATATGGGTGTAAATGACCTGAGCTGTACCTCACTGGACTACATGACAAGAAACATTATGGATCTCTCTGAATATTTGTCTGAGACAAGTATGTGTCTTGTTCTACCTTCACCAAGAACAATGCCATAGTATGAGCAAATAATAATTGGCATAGTTTCTGGTATTATTCCAGGGAGATTCAATATTCGTCAGCATGGGAGGACATGCTTAACAGACAATGTTGTTTTGCTAAAGATGCTCTGCACCTGACCCACCTGGGCTTTCTGATATTGGCTAAAACTTTATCCACCTCTTTAAATCTTTTTCTAGGAAATGCCAAATTGAAAAAGCTACTAACCTAGGAAATAAAATCCAAAGGAACCTAAACTTGCTACTGCTCAATACTAGGAGCCTAAACAAGAAACTCCACACCCTACAAGCTCTTCTCACTCTGGAGAATATAGACATTTGTGCTGTTACCATGACATGGTTTAAAGCCACAAAAAGGCTTCAGTGCTTACCACACATTTAGGTCATTAGCTACACAGACAGGGACTAAAATTGCAGGTGTCTCAATCTACATTAGCAACAAGTATACCTCTAGATTGTTTAAACAAGATGATGTCCCAGAGTTTATCCATGTGCAAATCACCATAGATTATCCCTTATCATATCCTAGCAAGCTATAGGTTCCCATCTATACCACAAGAAACCCATAACTCATACCAAGGCCTAATTGAGGCCCTCACCATCCAAATATATACCCTATTCATGGGAGACTTCAATGGCCCCTCTAAAGACTGGGAAACATACACTGCTTCCAACTTGCAGGCACAATGTTTCCTGGACTTTATTAACACAGATACCATTGATCAGATAGTGTACACTCCAACCAAAGGTTCAGTTAAACTGGACTTAGTACTCACCAGTATATGGGAAAGCACTGCACCCGCCACCCCGTGTCATGTCCACACTGGTGAAGCCAGATCACAAAGTCTCCTTTGAAATAATAATCAGCTTGGAAAACCCAGCAAAACCTGTAGCAGTTAGCAGCTATTCAAAAGCAAACGACATCCCATTAAGTGACAGTCTGTCAAAATTCAATGCTCCTCTGAACCTCGAGTTCAAAGCAGCCTGTGCAGAATTATTCACAGGAAGCCTGTACAACCATATAAGTGGTTGCACAGAGGCTGCTGTACCTACCAGAAGTAAGCCCAAAACAAACTCCAAAAACAAACCACATGAGTAGAATCCAAACCTTAACAGGGTATATAACAAAAGGAAAAAAGTTGTGGTCAATCAGAAAGAGCAGCTTTCATAATGACAAGAGTTCACTAATTAAACTAAACAGAAAGCTAAGAGGAGTAATTAAATTTAACAAGGCCATTTATAAGGTCAAGATAGCCTCTCAGGCTAAAGCCAACCACAAGGCCTTGTATAGCTATGTCCTAAACCCTAAAGGCAACACACAACAGTGTTCTGAACTAGTGGTAAATCGTACCACCTTCTCAGAGCAGAATGACATAGCAATCTGCTGCCTGTCAAATTCAGCTTTAACGTCATTTCCCAGTCTGCCCCTGCTATTACCCTTGAAATTTTTACTAGTGTAACCCCCCTCTACCCCAACTATTAGGAGGGAACAGGTCATGGCAGTGCTCACTAAGGCCAAAAACACAGCCTGAATGAGCCCATACAATTTTCTGGATTGCCTCCTAAATAGCTTGAAACATGACCTAGTGGACCACTTGAGTAACCTTTTCAGCTACAACTTAAAAAACGTTTATATATCATGTCAGTGGAGGACTGCAATGTTTTTTCCTCTTCACAAGGATGGACCTTCAACTAACCCTGGAAAGTACAGATCCATCAGTCTGACTGGTCTAATAAGGAAAACCATAGAATGAATTATCATGGAAATGATCAACAAAGACATTGGCAGTCTAAAGACACTGGACCCATTCTAGTTTGGTTTTGTCAAAGGTCATGCCTAATTAACCTGGTAGACTTCATCGGCGGGGTCACTAAGGCAATGGATGAGGGAAAAACAGTGCATACCACCTACCTAGACCTGGCTAAGTTGTTTGATACAATACACCACTTAGATGTTGTTGTTGTCAAACTCCCTGAAATAGGCATAAATCATACATAACTCTCTGGATTGCCAACTGGTTCACAGATTGGTCCCAAGAAGTCAGCATTGGTCAGACCACCACCACCAAGATACTGGTCACCAGTGGAGTGCCTCAGGGCTCAGTGTTTGGTCCGCTCCTGTTTGTCATCTACTTCTTAAAGTTCAAGACTAATGTGAAGGACCTCTAGTTCACCAAGTTTGCAGACAACAGCAAATTGGGAGCTATCATAGAATCTCCCATGGCACTAAAATCCTGCAAGATGCTCTAACACAGAGAAATGACTGGTCTCAAAGTCACAAATTAAACCTCAATGCCTAGAAGTGCATTATAGTGCCTTTTTGGAAAATGTCTAGCCAGGTTCATAGGTTCATAGGTTCATAGGTTGGTACTAGGCTATCAGCCCTAGTGCCTATACAAGCCTAGCCATAACAATTCCCTGGATATTTCTTCCCACAATATTTACTTCCCTGGACCCCTGTCTAGCAGGGCTACTGACATGATCCCCGGGGTGAATTTCCTATCTCCCATCCAATTGTCAAGGTTTCTTTTGTAGAGGGCCAATGAGGCGCCCTGCTTGACGTTTATGGGCAGTCTATTCCAGAGTATGGGAAGTCTCTGGGTCAGGAACCTATTGCTCCAGCATGTTTTGTTCATTGTGATGACAAGGTTTAGATCCCTGGAGCGTGTGGCTCTGAGGGATTGGGATTTCTTTAAGTGAAGCATGTCCAACAGCTCAGGGTTTGACATGGCCTTGTATGCTAAGCAGAGATTGCCTCTGAGTAGATGATATGCCACAGAGTATAACTGGAGTTTTTTTAGACGGTCAGCATAGGGCATCTGCTTTAGGCCTGTGATTCTTTTAGTGAGGTATTTGTGCGGCCTTTCCAGCTGTTGCAGATATGTTGTGAGGTACATACCAAACAGGGCGTTGTACTCTATAATGGGTCTAATGAGGGATGAGTACAGTGGGACAATGACCTCCTTTTTCCTGGATGAAAAGCCCTTAGTGATGAGGTGTGCCACATAGAAGGATTTCCTGACTGTTGTGTTGATGTGGTTATCGAAGGTGAGATCACTGTCCACCTGTGTCCCTAAGTCTCTCATCACACTTTCAGTGCTTAGTGTACTGCCATCTATGTGATAATTCATGGGTACATGGTTTTTCCCAAAGGAGATAACTATACGTTTCTTGGCATTAAGCTTGAGCCCATGGCTCTGGCACTAAGCATCTGTTTCTGTAAGGCCCTTTTGTAGAATATCCGCAGCATTTGGGGATTCAATAATGGCTCCCAGTTTGCAGTCATCTGCGAACTTTGTTAGCCAGAGTCCCTTAGTGTTGGCCTGTACTTCAGAGAAGTAGATGCCAAACAAGAGCGGTCCCAGGACTGAACCCTGATGTACTCCACTTGTCAGTTGTCTGGAGCTGGATTTGGAGTCGGCTACTTTTACAGTCTGGGTTCTGTCAGTAAGCCAGTTGGCAACCCATCGAGTGATGTTGGGATTTATGCCCAGCTTAGTAAGTTTATCTATAATTCCAGAGTGGGGTATGGTGTTGAAGGCCTTGGCAAGATCCAGACAGGCTGTGTGGACCGCCTTACCCTCATCCACAGCTCTGGAGACTGATTTGAAGAAGTCAGTCAGGTTCAGAAGACAAGATCCAAACTGGGTGGGGTCAAGGGTTTGAAGGTTGCCAATGTCTTTGTTTATAAATTCGATGATAATGCGTTCCCTTGCAGATCAGGCTGATGGGATGGTAGTTCCCGGGATCCAAGTTGGATCCCCCTTGCGGAGTGGGATAACTGTAGCTGTGCGCCACTCACTGGGCACAAAGCCTGAGGTGAGGCTATGATTAAACATGACAGTTAGGTGAGGTGCCAGTTCATTTTGTAGTTCATGTAGTACATAGCCCGGGATGTCATCTGGTCCCATGGATGCGGAATTCTTAGCTTTGGAGAGTGCTGTTTCTACCTGTGTGGCCGTGATTATTGGAATTTGACAATCTTTTGGTATTGAGATGGGCCCTTTAGGGGGTGAAGTTGGCATTAAATCGATCTGTCAGGATACTGGCAATATCCTTGGGATGAGTATATTTAATGCCATTCTGTTGTAGTTCAGAGCAGATCTGAGCATTGCCATTTAGATTCTTGACATAACTATAGAATGCCTTGTGGCTGCCTTTGGAATCTTTGGCAATTTTATTTTTGTAACTAGCTTTGGAGGATTTTATGAGGGATCTCAGCTTCTTACTGAGGCTGGTATGGGAGTTTTTTGCATCTTGGGATTTTCCTCTTTTTTGCAACAGTTTCTTCCTTCTGTTGTATAGTTTGTTTATGGCAGGGGACCACCAGATTGGATCCCTTTTTTTGGAGGAGAGCTTCTTGGTTCTTTTTGGGATGGCACGATTCATGCATGAGTGGATGTGCTCATACAGTGCCTTAGTGTAGGATTCAGCAGTCAAACTTTCAGCTCCCATCTGCATGGGTGTCATGAAGTTTGTCACTTTTGAGTAGCATGAAGTTGGCTTTGGAGAAGTTTTTTTACGGAGGCTTCCTTACTGGAGGGTGGGGGTGGGATGGCAAGGGTGATTTGCTTATGGTCAGACCTGACCAATGAGGGGGTGACCACTGGTGCGGAGCGTCTATCTCCCATGTTGGTGATGACCAGGTCTTGGATATTGGAGCCCCTTGTGGGACAATGGATTAGTTGATCCAGAGCATTGGAATTTATGAATTTCAAGAACTGTTGGAAAAAGGTGTTGGTACCCGAGTAGTTTTCCTAGTTAATGGCAGGGTAGTTGAAATCACCCAGTATTAGGGTGTTTGGTTGTATCTTAATATTTTCCAATATGTTTAGAAAGGTGTAGTGAGAATCTTGAGGCATGGTGGAGAATCTGTAGCAAGCTATAATTCGGATTGCAGTCTTACCTAGTGTTAGTTGCACCTGGAGAATTTCAAATGTATTGTGTTGGGCAACTAACCTGAAGGTGTGAATATCCTTGGTGAATATGGGCACTCCTCCACCTTTAGTGTTTTGGTCTTGGTTTCGTGTCCGAAAAGTGTGGTAAGAGTTGTAGCCTGGTATTGCAGGGGTGCTCTCTGGAGTCTTGAACCAGGTCTCAGTTACTGCACAGATATCGATGTTCTCCATTTTTAGGAGTGCCTCAAGAGAGTGCATTTTAAGGTTTGGACTTCTAGCATTGAGTAGCATTACCTTTAGATTTTGCATGCTTGTATCTGTTACGGTGGTGGTTTTTACCTTTGAACCTTGCCTAAAAAAGGCACTGTAGGGGTGGCAAGAGCTTTAACCAGTAACCTGAATCCCAGGTGTGACAGGTGCAGACCATCTCTGGCAAAGCATCTTGGTTTGTTGATCATGTCGTCCCAGGTGGACAGATACTGGATCCCCTTTGAATGACACCAGAAGCTTAGCCAATTGTTGAAGTCAATCATTTTGTCCTTATACTATGGTATCATTCTGGGCGAAGGCAGGATGCTACTCAGGGCTAGGGTCATACCTGCTTGGGTCACATGATCCAAGAGCTCTTCCATGTCTCTTTTCATGTAGTCCAGGGAGGTATGTCTCAAGTCATTCACTCCAACATGGACAATGACAGAGTCGTATTTGTACTTGTTGTGGAGTGACTTGAGTGCATGTGTTATGTGGCAGATCCTGGCACCCGACAGGCAGCTGACTGTAATTTTCTCCTTGTTCAGCCTGGTGAGTGGGACATCAGTGTGCCTGACTATAGAGTCACCTATAACTAAAGTGTTGAGTACGTTGTCTTGCCTTAGGGACTTTTGTTGGGTGGCACACTGGTGTTGTGAGCTGTGTGTCACTTTGGTTGTGACTGGTGTTTGTTTACATTTCAGCTTCAGAGGTTCTTGTTGCTTGGGCAGGTTAATGTTAAAGGCCTCCGCATATGTGGGTTTAGTGTTGCTATGTGTGGGTGTTGATGGTGTGGGTTTTGAAGGGCTATGTGTTGCTTGAGGTGTAGTGCAGGTGTTTACCTTCTCCTCTTGACTGTCTAGCACAATCTTGGCTGGAGAGAGCTTTGCTTCCAGTTTGGCTATGTAAGTGCATCTGTCACAGGTTGTAGTGTTGGGTGGTAGGAGGCGAGGGTTGTCTGTGTACATGAGGCAGTTGCTGCATTGCCCCAGTATGCCCAGATTCACCAGGTGGACAGGAGAAATCACTGGAAGCTGACCCTTGTACATGCCTGTTTAGGTGCTTTTTTTTGTAAAGTACAAGAGCTGTTTTCCCTTACCTTTGCAAGGTACTTTGCAATTATAGGCTTTTTAGTGCCTACAATTAATTTCTCCTTATTAACAAGGAGAGTTGAGTGCTTGTATCAGTTTAAGGCTTCCTAGTGCTTTCCAGCAGGTTCTAGAGCAAGTGCTAGTCACAGGGGTTCAGATTTTAGTGCTACTACTGAGAAACCAGCTAGTTCTAAGGGAAAATTTGAAGAGCAGACTTTCTGCCACCTGGAATAGTTTAACTGTAGCCCCGCGGTGCTCCATGATGTGAAAAATGTGCAAACACACATGTTTTTAAGCCAGATAGTTGAAAGGGATAGAAATCGGGTCTATATTAGATGAACAAAAGTTCATCTTAGCGAATACACACATGAGCGAATATTACATAACTCGAAACCGCAATTGTGAGATCGCGGTACAGTGAGGATGGGAATATTTGTCCTTTCCTCACTGTACTGCGATCTCAGAGTTGGAATATATATTTAGTGGGGGGAGGGCACAGCCCCCCACAATTGCAGTTTCGAGTACCTGGATATTCGGTCATGTGAGCATTCTCTAAGATGAACTTTCGTTCATCTAATATAGACACATAGAAATCAGCCCAAAATGGCTAATAAAATTACAATTTCAGAGCTGGAAATCACTCCTCTAGTGTTAGATAGGCAGTACAATGCTCACCGCACCCACTGGTAAGCAGTAGGACTTCCCTCTACCACAGCAAGGTCTGGATAGCTCTGAACACAGAAAATAAAGTCCTGAAACCAGCAAAGCCTGGGATCTGGACTATACTGGCTATGAAAGGTGGGAAACGAGCAAACAAGATAGTATTTTTTTGTTTTTTACTCCATCAATAAGACACCCCTAAGAGTTGACCTTGTAGTTAGGGCACTGGAAACATATATGGATGATAATATGGCCTTTGGCCAACACAGAGCCAAGGTAATCATTATAGTCCCCATCAGTGCCCCTCTGTGACCCAGGAGAAGGATAACCATACCACATACTTGAATGCTCTAGAGTCACTCACAGTTCAGCCCAACACCATATTCATATGTGATTTCAAGTGTCCCACCGTAAACTGGAATACATACACAACCACTAACATGCAGACTCAAAGATCATGGATGTTGTCAATGCAAACACTCTGGAACAGCTAGTTTGCATACCTACTAGGGGTGCAAATATTGTGGATCTGGTACTTACAAATATGAGGGAATGTTTACCCCCTTGTGTAATGTCCTAACTGGTCAGATCAGATCAAAAAGTGGTAAAGCTTGAACTAAATATAAAGTATGAATTCCAAGCAAACCCCAGAACATTTAAGAACTTTTCAAAATCTAACTGCCTTTGATTAAGTGAAGGGATAGCTAAATTCCAAGCTCCCCCCCTCAAATTCAGAGAACATGGTGGCTTATACAGAGGTGTTTATGGAAACACTGTACAAACATGTAAATAACTGCATAGAAACAGCAGTTCCAAACCGAAATAAGCTTAGAACAAACTCCAAAAGACAAGCCCCCTTGATGGATCCCCAGTACAACAAAAGAAAGAAAATCCTGCCAAAAATAGGGCTATACCCAAAAGGCAAAAAACTCTCTCATCAGTCTCAGCAAGTAATTCAGAGGACTAATCAAGTCCACCAAAGCCAACTTTGATACAAAAATAGCCTCCCAGGCTAAGGATAACCATAAGGCATTTTTTAGTTATGTACACAACCTTAAAGGGAATACCGAACAGTGAACTGAACTATTAGTAAATGGAACTTCCTAAACTAAACTAGAGGATATAGCAAATTTGTTGGCTGAAAATTTTAGCTCTAATTTCACCCTCCTATCTCCTACAGTTCCATTCCCCCCAGGAAACACTATCTATCATTTCTCCCCCAACTATCACTAAAGAACAAATCCTCAATGCACTTTCGCGAGCTCAAAATACTGCATCATTGGGTCCTAATAATATCCCAGGATCTCTCCTAAATAGCTTGAAACATGACCTGTCAGGCCCACTAGAATCTCTACTCAACTACAGCCTCCAGATAGGCTTCATCCCTAGGGAATGGAGTAGTGCAACTGTCATCCCTCTACACAACAGTGGTCTATCAACAGACCCAGGGAACTACAGACCCATAACTTTGACTAGTCTTATATGCAAGGTCATGGAAAGAATTATCATGGACTTGATAAACAAAAACATAGGAAATCTTCAGCACTATACTTATCCCAGCTCAGTTTTGTCAAGGGCAGGTCATATCTACTAAACTTGGTAGACTTAATTGAGAATGTCACTAAAGGCATGGGCAAGGGAAAAATGTTACCTACTGCATACCTTGACCTGAAAAAGGCATTTGATGTAATACCGCACTCAGTTATTATAGATAAACTAACACATTTAGGCATAAATCCCTATGTCACCTGATGGGCAGCCAAATGGCTTACAGATATTACACATGAAGTTAGGGTGGAGAAATTAACCTCTGCCAAGAGGCCTGTAATTAGTGGTGCCCCACAGAGCTTGGTACTGGGATCCATCCTATTTGGAATATACTTTTCTGAAACCAATGGAAATGTAAAGGGCCTTTGGCTAACCAGATTTGATGATGACTCTAAGCTAGGTGCAATCACTGAATCCCCCAAAGATGTAGATGTTCTCCAGGAAGGTCTGACACAGGCAAATAACTGGTACCTGAACTATGGTCTAAAACTCAGTGCAAAAAATGCATAATTATACCCTTTGAGAAGATGCCTACCCCTGCAAATTACAACACTGATAATGTTCCCATAAGATAGACCCTGTAGTAAGGGACTTGGGAACTCAGTTTGACAGTAAGCAGAAGTTTGATCATGATGTGTCCATGGTAGTGAGAAAATCCATCTATGTGGCACAACGTATAAGTAAGGGCATGGCATCCAGATCTAAGGCGATCATAGTCCCATTGTACACAGCCCTCTTTAGACCAATAATCGAGTTTAATGCCTTTTCAGCACATACCTAACTAAGTGCAACAACTGGAGTGGCCACAGGGGCTTCTCACAAAAAGAATTCAGGGTGTAAATAATATGTCTTGTGTAGACCACCTCAAAGCCCTGTCCCTGTACTCGATCTCCTACAGACTACTGAGGAACAATCTATGCCTAACCTACAAGACATTCTTTAATCCAGCAGTGATGGATCTGCTACACATACACAAAACAAACAGCACTAGAATTAGCCGATCTAAATATCTAAACCTCGTCTGTGACATAAAACATATTGGAGGGATAGGTATGCGTCTCAAAGATTACCCCCTTCTCATTCATGCGAAACAGTGCTCTTCCCTAAGCCTATTTAAATGCAGTTGGGACCAATGGATGGGAAATTGTAAATTCACCCTGCCTTGTTGCCTGTGGCCCTTATAGACATGGGTAGTTTTTCGATGCCCTGAGTCACAGATGTATACCAAAGTCATTCCAGCCTGTGGGCATTCATAATTGGGAAAACTGGGTAAAGAATGACTAGGCAGAAAAGGTTCTAGGACCATTGTCCAAATAATCTCCTATGATCCTTTGAGTAATGGTGTGTTTTCCATCCTCAATGAAGTTATAGTACCACTTTAATTTACCCTTATCAGATCCATCATTGAGTACAATACCCCCTTTGTCATGTGCCTGACTAGACATATGCAGCAGTTGGAAAGTCCACAGAGGTCCCTCATTAACAGAAGCCAGGGTGTTGGCACATCGTCCAGTACAGATAGGCCTATCTCTATACTCAGTCTCCTACAGGTTATGGAGAGGTGATTTATGCCTTACATATAGGGGATCCTCAGATTCGGCCCTGATGGATCTTTTACACATTACAAAATGAATAGCACCGGAAACACTAGATCCAAGTATATAAACTTTGCTTGCAACATTAATTGAACATGCTGTTGAGACAGATATGTGTCTCAAAGGATCCCCATGCTTTGGAATAGTCTCCCTATCCATGTGAAGCAGAGTCCCATCCCTAACTCTATTCAAATGTAACCTTGACCATTGGATGAGAAATTGAAAATTCACCCCGAGTCTGGCCCCCATGTCTGATGGAAAGAGGCTAGCTGTAAATATTTCCTAACTAACATACCCCCCCCCCACTAATTCTTTAGCAGCTTCCTAACTAACATACCCTTCCAAATAAACGCCCATGTCACATTGGGACACAATTGGTTTGAGTTGTGTTGCTAGACTTATAAAGGCCCTTGAAGTCATTAGTGTCATATATTCCTATGAACCTAACAAATACCCAGCAAACAAAACCTCCACCACAAAACGTAAAGTGTTTATTAAAACCTGGAATCACTGCACTGAGGTCCAGTAGATCACGTTCAGTGTAAACCATGCCTTTCTCAGTATAATTTGGTTGCTGGAGATTTGTTTTATCTCATATATTAGTCTAAGCAATGGAATGGCTGCTTTTACCTTTGGTGTTTTCTTTTGCAGTAGATTTAATATGTAAAAAAGGTCGGCATTCCTTTAACAGAGTTACAGTTAAAGGAAATAGTGAATCACATGATCGGAAAGTAAATTCAGTTTTCAGCAAAGCAACTAAGAGCAATCATTTGTCTATCATGAGTGTGCATTCTTAAAACAAGTGCACACATGACATAACAATGGTGATTTATTTTTCAGCAATTGAATATCTACTTGTCAAGCAAACTACAGTAAAATTAAGAACTGTATATGTGTATATCTACTGTCCGGGCTATTGTCACTAAAATATACAAATAATGGTTGTCAATTTGTACATGCCGGTTTACTTATTTGTGTGTGTGTGTGTGTGTGTGTGTGTGTGTGTGTGTGTGTGTGTGTGTGTGTGTGTGTGTGTGTGTGTGTGCGCATGTGTGTGTGCCTGTGTGCCTGTGTGCCTGTGTGTGTGTGTGTGTGTGTGTGTGTGTGTGTGTGTGTGTGTGTGTGTGTGTGTGTGTGTGTGTGTGTGTGTGTGTGTGTGTGTGTCTGTGTGTGTCTGTGTGTGTCTGTGTATGCATCTGTGTGCACACACACACATTAATATAAACTCACAGTTAATTTTTTGCTTGATGTCAATTATAATTATATTGTGATTAAACATTCAACATTAGCAGATTAGGCAATGGAGTTTGTCCTAGACTAGGAAAATGGTACTGATATAGTAAGCATCCAAAGTATTCATTTTTATGAAAGTGATAAAATACTTTTGCTGATTAGTGCCAGAGAAGAGTTTTCTTTTTTCCAGTTTTAAATGCCTGATATGAAGCCATATCTTCTAGCATTGGCTGGGCAAGTTAAGAATAAAACAGAATGGGCAGGATTCACGAAACCTCCGTGTAAGAGTTAATATGTCTTACACGGAGGCTGCAGTCTAACGGTATGACGTCAGCATGCCAGGAATATTCATGAGGGCATGCTGAATCACATCATAGACTAACACGGTCCGTGTAGGACAGTAGGGGTCATGTCCGAATGCCGAGTTCTGCAAAGGGACACGCCCCCAGAAGAGTCAGAGTCCTGAAAGTAAACTCCCACGAGCGAGTCCGCGGAAATGTCAAGGAACACAACACCACACATGCCCCCACAGGCTATAAACCCAACTGTAATGTAAAAGGTAAAAATAGCAGTTTAATTTTTTTTATATAATTTCCAAAATGTTTGCCCGTAGTTGTACTCGTTTGCGAGAGTATGCTCTCCACTCAGTCACAGTTAGCAGTCATTGAAAAGCATATAAGATCTAAATATGCAAATTAAGCCAAGTAGCAATAGCGTAGCAGTAGAGATGTTGGCCAAAGAGGAGGTAGTCACAGTTCGAGCCCCCACAGCATCATTTTCTATTTTTATTTAAATAAGCATGAAACAATCCCCTGACATATATGTGTCAGGGGATTTTTCGTCTGAAGAAGCGGCAGGACCGCGAAAGCGCTCACGTTTGTTAATAAATTCGTTTATGGATTATCGTTTGATATTGGATTTATTCCTGTTTTAACTGAATTTTGCTGCTACACATCTTTTGAACTTGTCATTTGCTGTTCCTTCCATCTGTGCTTGTGTTGCGTGTTTAGATATATATATATATATATATATATAAAACTATAATTTAAGTAAAATGTAATGAAATGGGCCATGTATTTTGAAGAAATCCGACACAAGGAAATATAAAAAAATTGTATAAGTGCCCATAGCTGAGCAAGGCTTTACAAATCTGAATATGAGTGCCCATAGGTGAGCAGTGGTCTAACAAGCGCAATATGACTGCCTGCAGGTGAGCAGTGGATTAACAGGTATAATATGAATGCCCGGAGTTGAGCACTGCTTTAACACACTTAAAATGAGTGCCTGTAGCTGAGCAACACTTCTCACAACTTAATATGCGTGCTCATAGCCAAATAATGCGTTACCCAGCCTAAGCCGTTTGCGCGGTGCTGCGCAGCGCGCTAACCGGCTTACCGGCGGGCAACGTCGAGCAAGCTGTATCAAAACCGCCTTTACACAGACACACCTCCTACCTTGTCTAGACAGTAGTAAAAACAAAAAAGCAATGCCTAGGCTCGAACCCAGGATACTGTGCACCATAGTCAAAGTACTGAACCACTAAGCCATGACAGTTGTACTGAGAAATGCAGTATTAGCATATATATAGGAATGAATGGAAATAGAAGCATGACAAAGCAGGTTTTCTTAAGCTGATAAATATCCAAAATGGCCAATCACAGATAAGTGCGGGAAAACGGGCATATATAAGCCCCATAGGCGGGAATACACAGCATAACTGATTGTGGTACCCATTTGCAGTCAGGATGGCAGGTGCAGGAGAGGGAAGTCACTTCAGAGCACAGAGGTGGGGTGTTGAGGAGTCCAAATATATGGTTTGGCTCCTAGTCCACGATCATGAGGCTCAGCTCATGCAGGGCCAGGTTCCCTGGGGTGCATACATGGCAGAGGCGTGGAACCGGTTGGCACATGATCTCACCAGTGCCACAGGCATACCAAGGACTGGTGAACAGGTCCGTCACCACCATGCGGACCTGAAGAGACGTAAGCAGGACCAACTGAACCGTTGGATACAGGAGGCCCGGCAAATGCCCAACGCCCCACTACTGAGTAAGTATCCATGTAATTAAGTATGTAAGAAATTATCCTAGTCTATATTATGGCGATGTATGTTCCAATATTACTTCATTTATATTACAGCTGCAGGTGTCCGTTCCGTGAATCAACGAGCCTATGCTGATAGGCTGCTGAGGTTGCGCCACCAGGCAGGTTAGTAATTATTTTGCTGGAATTGTTATAGAATATAAGTGAGACAACTTGTAAAAGAGTTCAGTGTTGTTACATATTTATAAAGTTCAAATAAGCCTAGAAGAAAGATTCTGCTAGTACTGTAAGATTAGATAAGTGATGCAGCCTGTAATCCAGAAATAAACATTAAACAAGTCTGAAATAGAGTTTCCACCTGTATTGTAATATCAGATAACTGCTTCACCCTGAAAATGACTGATAATTAATCTACAAAGGATAGACATGTGTCAAATACATCTCCTTTTAAAATCTGCCATATGAAATAAGTGAGTCTGTTGGAAAGGATTGTTGTAACCAAGTAAGAAATGTTAATAACGTCTAGCATTAAGTACCATCTTGAATTGTAAAAATAAAACAAGTGAGAGTGTGAGAAAGAGGGTATGAATTGACCAAGAAAGCTCTAATAAGTCTGGAATAAAGTTATACTGCAGTCAGTACATAATGAAATGAATGAGACAGCCACAACCAAAGAGTGAAATGGGTGTAATAAAGTACTGAACCTGGAATGTGTCTGTCCCACAATTTGGATATGGTGCTGTACCCTTGCAATATGGAAATAGTATGGTTGTATGAAATACTGAACATCCACAGTTGTCTAGAGCCATATAAATCAAATGTAGCAGGATGCTGTACCTGAACACAGCCAGATATGAACATGTATGAATAAAAATGGAATGTATATTAATGTAGCAGTAACATTCCCATCACCAACATTCCTAAGGTTACATATAGGAAACTGTACAAAGACATGTAGGGGATATATATTTGCAGCTAATAGGAATGTACAGCATATGTATAGGTAGTTTAAGTTGTTAATGCAGTATTGTTTCACCCTACCCCATTTTCACAAATGATGCCATTCCACACCAAACTGGGTATGTGTATACACAATTAATTCCCATGGACATTTGTCCTGTTGGTTCATACATATCTGCATGTACGTTGTTCACATATCCAAACCTGATGGCCTGTTGCCATCAATCAACTGTGCATGCTGTTGGATTGTGTACTGTTGTTCTAAATATGCATGTGTTATGCTTGCTGTTCAATGTTTGGAATTCATGGGTGTTTGGTTAATGGGAATACTGATGCATGCTGTTACAACAAATTTTGAATGGTGTTGTTTGTTACTAACCCAAAATGTCATAAAATACTGCTAAACATAGGACAACAGGGAAGGTGGGTTCCAGCGGACCCACCTCTCCCACCTTAGCTGGCGAGTGCACCTGGCACCAGTGCCCAGGCCGGAACCTCCTCTGGTGGCCCTGTGCCACCTTCGGGTGGAAACGCTGCAGGGGATGGGGCTCGTCCCCCCTCTGCAAGCGTGGCTGGAGGAGAACGTCCACTCACCCTCCAAAGTGTCCGGTCTGTGGTGCGTAGCGAGATCAGGCATTCTGTGCGTGAACCCCTACGCCAGCTTGAGGCGAGGGTGGCGCAACTCACAGGTGTGCCTGCCCGTCCTATACAGCACTCAGCACAGCCCCATCCTGGGCAGTGAAGGCGCAGTGGTAACTGCCCATGGGTGGGGATCTCAGTTCCACTGTTGCCATCTGTGGGCTCATGGGCTCGCAATATCCAAACATCCGTCCCCGTCAATTGTGTACCCCCCCACATGTGTCATACTCTGCCCCTGTATGCGTCTTGTTTGTCTTGTCTGTTAACCTCCCCAACCTACTTCCCCAAATATACCTACTTCCTGTACCTCATATTCCACTCTCACCTGAAAAAAAAAAAAAAAAAAAGGGCACTCTGTTCCCACAAAAAAATTACGCCCCATACATAGCTGCCCATTTTGCAGACATGTCTGCTGGACATGTCTACTGATAATTAAAATTGGCTGTACAACATATTTTGTTGTCCTCACCCCTCCCTCAGGGGTAGAAGGTTTCAAATTTCACACCAAATTACACACATATGCACAGCTGTTGCTGATAAAGAAATGAGCAGCTATGGGCCTTCCCTACATCCTTCCTGCAAATCCCAAGCTTGTTTTCCTACTGTCCTACCCTCTTTGTGCCCCCTTTTTCACCACTGTCCTATCTCCCCATTTTCTTTTCTTTAAAAGAAATTAGCATGGGTGTTAGCGAGAGTAAGCACTTTTAAGCAGTAGTCAGCTGGTGTGTGCTTAGCTAAGCGAGTGTGCGCGTAGTTAAGCCACAGTGCGCATGCGTGAGCACCGCGCAAACCAGCGCAAACCCGCTTACAACTGCTTAAAAGTGCCTTAGTCACTCTGTATGACAAGGCCTGTAGTCTGCTCATCAGCAAAATAAAATTCACCTGTCAGTCTCGAACACAGGACCTTGGAAACACTAGTCTGCATGACTTACCACTAAGCCATAACTGATATACAAGAACATGTTGCTGAAAGAAATATATCATGAAATACAAGGAGTGAATGTAAAGGGAATATAGGAAGGCCATTACACAAAGCTTGTTCCCTGTATGTTTACTGGCAATTCATGTGGAGATTGCAATACATTAGTGTGATAAGAGAAACAGCCATGCTAGGAGGTAATAATGTTACAGTAGCACCTTACAAAACACACACGGTATCAGAGCAGGATAAACACCACCATATTTGAATAGGTATGAGGCCAGACATCCAAACTGTGACTGATTTACAGGGATGTCCTTCATTTGCCAAAAAATGTTACCTGTGCCCCACTGACTCCCTGTGAAATGTACTAACAGTAGGCAGAAAGGTGGGGAATCCCACGTAATGTACACTATCAATAAGTTAAAGTAGACACTACTTGCATGTCAGAAATGGTGTAGTAATACATATGCTCAAAATACCCCACAGTCACAACTGCAGAATATCTGAAATATATCATGGGTGTATCCCACTGATATGTACCGTTCCCTGAGGCTGGTCAAATATATACCTGAAAGTATCTCAGGCCTGGAAGTGTCAGAAACACACAGGCATATCAGCCTGTCTGCTGTTACACACTCTGCGAATAGCTGTAGAATTGCTTCCACAAGCACACCCTCATGTAGGAGTACAACCCAGAAATATCAAAGGATGTAGTCATCTAACAAACTAAGGACAGTATAGCAGTTTACAAGCACTGCATGTGCCTGATATTCTTAACTGTTTGTGCAAAGTACAAGGCCCTACTACTGCTCAGCAGCAAAATAAGATACCCTTGTAAGTGTCAAACCCCAGACCTTGGCCTCACCAAACTGCATGCAGTGTCACCAAACCACACCAAACATATAAGAAATTGCTGCTGAAAGAAATATATCATGGATTACAAGGAGTGAATGTAAATGGGAAATAGGAAAGCCATAGCAACACATTCCAGTAAAGACAAATATCAGGCCTTCAAGGAGTGAATGTAAAGGCAAAATAGTTAAGCCATAGCAACACATTGCAAGAGCTACTGTTGTATACCAGTTAATCCACGAGTCCCACAGGAAAGTACATACTCCCATGTAAACAGTGTTAGCATTATTATGTGTGACTTAACATACACACTGAGAAGAATTAACTGCAAGAAGCAACAGTCAGGTTTCAGTACAACATACATTTCAGTGGCTACAACACAGCCTTAGATATGAGAGACATACCAACCTTTTGACTGACACAATAGTGTCCACAGCAAACCAGCATGGTCCCCACCTTGCTAAACTGAAAGGCCTACACCTACCTAACCTAACATTTTATAGCACTGTCCTGAAATCACAGTGAGAACTGCAATTACCACACAGCAGGCTGCATGCAATTAGTAAATGCTGGCCAACAATTGGTGCAGAGGCCATCACATGCACATGTGCAGATACCTACAAAAGCAGCCTGTACTGCCACTCCACACATGCAATAATATCATTGCAGCCACTGGAGGGAGAGAGAGACAGAGAAAGAGAGAGACAGGTTCCTATCCACAAATAAGCCATACCCTGGACTAAACCACCCAGCATTAACAAGCAAGGCTCCTTATTAGTAGATGCCAGACATACCCCTGATGAATGTTATGGAGATAGGTAATATGCCGTATGAGTCACCTCTGTGTAACTGTTTGACAGGAGCAAGTACAATCACATTACATGTGTCCCAAGGGGCAGGGTAGCATAAGGCTATGCTGCCGTAGGCCCAGGGCCAATAGCATAGTACCTACCTATGACAATGCACACACACATGTACTCATTGTAATACCAACTATGTGAGGTGGAATGAGTGTGACACTGACTGTGTACAAGGTCTGTAATGGTGTGATTGCTCAACATTACTTTGTGTCTGTCATGGTAGTGTGTGTCCTCGGTGTGAGGCCAGAGAAGGATGTGTCAGTTATTGGGATACAAACATACTACATTGCCATATGTTGTGCTGTAGTTCACAGTGTATGACTGCGGTGTAGGTAGGAGTATGGCAGCAAAGACTAGGGTGGATTACCAGTGAAAATGTAAATGTGCATTGCATGCATTGCATGGGATGACAATATTCTCCATCCATTAGCTTGATACATACCCCCAGTGTGAGGTTGTGCATTGTACCTCAAACAGTGTGCCGAGTGCTGGTGTGTACTAGTTTGTTGTATAGAGTGTGCCAGGCACTATCACACAGTTGTTGGCTGAGCAGTGATATGTGGTAATTTACATGTGTATCCCCTGATAGACAGACAGATGCTATATATGGCAGTTCAGTGATATCAGTACAGTAGAGTATTACGTGTGCCATATTACTTGCTCACATATTTTTCTTTTCCTTCCAGGGCGATGGTGCATCAGCGCAACCCCTGTTATTCAGCTGCAGAGGATGAGGAGATACACTGGAGCCTGGTGCAGGATTTTTCCACACTGTTTTCCAGGACCAGCCAGAACCAGCAGGAGAGGGCTGCACTGTGGCAAGACCTTGTCCGTCGGGTAAATGACATAGGCATGCATAACCAGACATATGAGCAGGTATGCCATCACTGCAGTGATTTAATTAGAAATGTCCGTCAGCGTGCATCTGATATCCACAGACAACAGCTTGCCACAGGTGGTGGGGTACCTATCCACCCCCCTTCACCAGAGTGGAGGAGCTCCTCCTAAGTGTGGTGGCTCCAGCCCAACAACAACATCCACAGACATGTGTCATGATGGAGGCTGGAGCCACCCAGCATGTGGACATGGAGTGTGCAGGTAACATGCCATATCTGTAGTTGACTGTTCTCTGCACTGGTAGTTCATGCATGTGTGAGATGTGTACTGTGTATGTAGCTGTTATCCTGCCTATTCTTGTGCAAGATTGATATTTTGAATATCATCAGTACACCTGTGAAAGCCAACTGTTGTACTACTGTACGGTATCATACTCACAGTATCAATGGCACAGTTGTGGCCACTGACAAAAACTCTCTTATTTGTGCAGGTCCCTCTGGAGTAACAGCAAGGCAGCCAATCCATGCTGGTGAGTGTGTAATTACAATACTATTAATACTAATAATAATATTAATACTTATAATACCCTCAAACAGTGTTGTGTATGTGTTGGATTGCAGGTGTGTGTGTGTTTGTATCTGCTGTACTGAGTAGTGTACATGTGTGCCCGTGTACATGTGTGCATGTGCCCGTGTGCATGTGTGCATGTGCCCGTGTGCATGTGCCTGTGTGCCCATGTGCATGTGCGCATGTGCCCGTGTGCATGTGTGCATGTGTGCATGCGCCCGTGTGCATGTGTACATGTGTGCATGTGTGCATGTGCCCGTGTGCATGTGTGCATGTGGGCATGTGCCCGTGTGCATGTGTGCATGTGCCCGTGTGCATCTGTGGTAACATTGTGTACACATTGTAAACTGTGTTTCCTGTCTTCCTCTCACAGGTTCTGGTGTTGCTCTGTTGCCGTGCAGCAGGGAACCTGAAGCCACTGCTGGGGATAGTGATAATGATGATACATGTGTAATGGCACAGGGAGGTGTGACAGGGTCTGTTGTTGGTCAGCCAATTGACAGTACACAGCAGTCAACCCCATCAATGTGCACAGTCATCCTGCCGATATATCCATTGTCACCAATGTCCATAGGTGAGGGACAGCATACAGTGGGCATTGACCAGGGTAATGTGGTATCAGTGGCACATGCATCCCCTCACAGCAGCCATGGCCAGAGTCCTGACATGATACCACACAGGCAGATGTCCAGGGGTTCTCGTGGAAGCATCCATGGTCGTACTGCCCCTGTCAGACGTGCCCACAGAGGTCTTTCAACCTCAGCTATGTTCCGGGCTGTAATGCAGGCACAGGCACATATGGAACGGTACACCAGACAGGGTCTGAGGGAGCTTAGAGCACATCGCATTGCTATGAATGACACTATGTGTGACGTTGCGGCTGCCATCCGTAGTGTCGGCGAGGTCATTGACAGACGTTGGGGGGACACATTAGATCTGTTCCACAACATGTCCATGAGACAGGGCAATGCAGGACGGTTGAGGCGTTGACGTGGACGTATGCCAGCAACATCATCAGCTGGAAGTCGTCGCGGACGACAACAAACCCGCAGCCGCTCCCATAGTGCCAGTATTAGCCCAGCAATGCTGGGTCTGTGCTGTCATCAGACCATCCTAGAAGACCACGTACACGTGGCTCTGGACAGTCCCAGCAGGGACATGTGTCCAGTTATCAACCAACTGCTTCTGATGACAGTACCCAGTCTGGCTTAGTACCTGATACTGTCCGTAGCACCCCTGCCAGGCACAGGTACTGTGTCCGTGGCCAGAGACAGTGATCTGTATGACCTGGCAGGTACAGTCTGTGGCTGTCCACAAACACCCGTATATGGCAGCCATGTGGTGGAACTGTGTGCATGCATACACACATGCATAATGCTAACACCTAGGGCTAACACATACACACACACACACCACATCAACATTGCACCATTTTGTACTGTTGTCCCTCACTAACACACACACACACACATACATGTTGATTGGATGTGTCAATGGCAGACTCTGGCATACCAAGTACACACCCTGTGCATATGATGAAACTGTGCCACCTCCTGCAATCTGTAACATTGATGCAGGAACAGGATAGCATGGTGCTGATGCACAGGGTGACTACATAGCACTGTAGTAATATTATCATGTTGTTTACAGTACAGTGTAATGATATCAATGTGGGTATATCCCAGCATGCCTGATGCATTAACAGTATGATTGTCATTGTAGTGTTTTTATACACCAGTGTTAATTCCAAAAGTGTAATGTCTGCACATGTTTGCATTCTATTGGTAAGGCTGAAAACACAAACCCACCTACATAGGTATCACAGGGGATAAGAAACTGGAAGTAATGATACTCAATGCCAGACATCTAAACCGCAAGATGCATGCAGTCCAAACTCTACTCAGCATGGAGAATGTTGATATCTGTGCAGTAAGAGAAACCAGGTTCAAGGCTCCCAAGAGCACCCTAGCACTACCAGGTTACACCTCATACCATGCTTTACAGCCCCAAAACATGGAACTAACTACGAAAGGAGGGTGAGTATCAATAGATGTCAAGGATACCCACACTCCCAGGTTGGTGCCACAGCATGAAGCATCACAGAATATCCATGTGCAACTAACAGTGGGTAAAACTGCCTTCCAGTTCATAGTCTGCTACAAACCACCCTCCTAAACACAGGTAACCCACTTGGCCTACTTATGAACACATGTAAATATGAAGGTGTCTCCAAACAACATTATATTGGGCAACTTCATCTACCCACACATAGACTGGGAGCATTACTGTAGCTCCAACACCCTAGGCCAAAGGTCCCTAGAATTCATAAACTCAAATGCTATGGAACAACTTGTTACCACTCCCACAAGAGGGAAGAACATACTGCACCTGATCATCACCAACATGGGGACTCTATGCTCCAGACCAGAAGTGTAGCCCTCACTGGTAAGATCATACCATAGAGTAATCTCACTGTATATTCACATACCAACCCCAGCCCCTGGCCAGAAACCAGAGTGAAAAAGTTGTCTAAAGCAAATTCCACACACCTCAAAACCGAGACAGAGGTGGAATCCTTCAAAGCCCCCGGGCCTGTGGAAAATATGGCCCACACTGCTGAATCCTTTATAAACACATTCTATGAACACCTTCAGGAATGCACAGATCATGCAATTCCAAATATAACCATGACCCAATCCTCCAAAGACAGGCATCCTTTCTGGTGGATCCCAGCCACATAACAGAAAACAATAGAAGGAGGAAGCTACTACATGATCGAGCAATATCCCAGAAAGGGAAGGCATCTCTGATCAGTATTTTGAAAACATTATGGGCACTCATAAAATCATCTAAGGCCAGCTTCAAGAGAAATATTGCACAAGACACTAAGGATAATCACAAGGCTTTCTTTACTTATGTTAGGAATCTGGGTGGGAATTACCAGATATGCTCAGAAGTTGTCCTAAATGACAAGGAATACACCTAAGCCACATACATTGCCAACATCATTGCTGACAGGTTCAGCACAAACATCTCACCCCCCCCACCACAAGGGCAAATATATATCCCAGCAGAGTGATGCCCCCCTGACATCTGAGATGCTCAGTCACCCTCTCCAAAGCAAAAACACAGCATCAATGGGAGCAGACAGTTTCCCAGGCTGCATCCTACATGAACTCCAAGAAGAACTAAACACAAACATAAAACTACTGTTCAATCCCAGCCTTACTACAGGATTTGTACCCAAGGAGTGGCGTACAGCAACAGTGATCCCTCTCCACAAAGGTGGTGCCTCAACAGATCCTGGAAACTATCATCCCATATGCCTGACTAGCTTGGTCTGCAAAGCTATGGAAAGGATCATCATAGACCTCATAAATAAAGCTATTGGGGACCTACAGACACTGGATCCTACCTAGTTCGGCTTTGTTGAGGGCACATCCTGCCTCTTAAACCTGGTCGATGTCTTTGAAACAGTTACCAAGGCCAGTGACGAGGGGAAGGTGTTCAACACAGCCTACCTGGACCATTAAGTACTGTACACATGATTAGGGACCTGGGGACCCGAGTGGATAGCAAACTCTCATTTGACAACCACATGGTTGTAGTGGTTACACAGACAGTTTATATAGGCCACCTAATCATGAAGGGATTCACAGCTAGATCACGGGAGGTCATCGTGCCTCTTCAGTCATCCCTCATCAGGCCCATAATTGAGTACAATGCCCCTTTTGTGGTGTACCTTACCAGAGACTGTCCTGCAGCAACTGGAAAGTCCACAAAAGTACCTCACCAAGGGGATCAAAGGGCTCCAACAGATTGCCTGACATATAGAACCATGTCCAACCTGGAATTAATGGACATGCTGCACCTCAGAAAATCCAATTTCCATGGAGCTATGCGCTCGTGACACTTGCACCTCAGTACTTACATAAATAGGACATGCTGGAGGGACAGATTCATAACCCAGAGGCTCCCTTCACTCTGGAATAAAATCACAATCCAGGTTAGGGAGAGTCCCTTAATGACTCTCTGCAAGAGGACTGTTGCTGAGTGGATGGGAGATTGTAGGTTTACCCTGGGTTTCACTTCTGTGTCACTGTTACACAGAGGCTGAGTATACTAACCTGGAAAAAGGCCATATGAAAATACATTTAAAATGGGTGGCGAAAGACAAATACAGTTTGGCTAGGCTTATAACTGCCCTAGGGCAGATAGCCTAGTATGAACCTATGAGCCTATTACATGATGTATCCTCAACTGATACACAGATGTAGGAAACCCAGTGTCAGTGATATCCCTGCAGTACTACACTATACCAGTAGCCATTCTTACTGAGCCCCACACATCCCTGGGAAGAATACTGTTTGGCATATAGCAGTCTCACGTACATGCCAACACACTAGCGATATGTTCATCCACGACTGGAAATGTATACAGTGGCCTACAATGTAGTCTGCACATGACACACATGACCACCAGAAGGGTATCATACAGATAGATACCTGTTGTCCAAGCCATGCTCTATTACTGTAACGCAACTGTAACTTTGTCATCAGCATGTACTTAACATAGTATTCCAGTAGTACCATGTAGGTGGCAGCACCCATCATGTAGAACAGGTAATGGTGTGTACATATGGACAAGTGTTTTCTTGTCTATCCTGTGATATTCACATTTCCAAAGGTATTGTGCAGTCCCTTGGTGTATCGCCTAAGCAAGAAGGTGTCTTTATGCATATCAGCAACAGTTGCCATACACCTACACTGGATTTCCATTACTCATAGACTTTGCTGTGTTATAACATGTGCAACATATACTCCAGACATGAACCCTCACCCACATTAATATATCACAGCTTTCATTAGTGTGTGTCACCCAGTTGGCCTAGGACACAGATCACTGCAGTAGCCTGCATTGTCAACAACATACATGTATGGCGTACAGTCTGGGAATCTGCAGGACATGCTGGCACAGGTAACAACTGTATTCATATGAGGCAGGCTTCACACATAGGAACTATTGAAGGTCACAGGTACATATCTGTATGTGGCACACACATACCTGATGTGTGAATTGCACATACTGTTATAATTATATGTCATACAATAATAAAAGCAAAACCCACCACACATTGACAAACTGTGTGACAAACACACACATGGCTTTTGTAGGATTCAAACCCCTACCTAACTATGTTATGACATTTGAGAGAGACGCATTAGCGCAGCGCGCTATTCGCATTACTGGGTGGTTTCCCTTCTCCTGCTGTAACTATAGGGTGCTGACATCATCAGTCTTTACAAAGAGGAATGTACATCATGTAGTGTGTTATTCCAGTTGTCAAAAGGGACATCTCTTTCAAAGAGAATTGCACACATGCACACCCCCTGTTCCCCCCAATACACACACATACGCACACACTGAGCATTTGCAGGATTCAAACCCCTACCTAACTATGTTATGACACTTGAGAAACGCATTAGCACAGCGCGCTCTTCACATTACTAGGTGGTTTTCCTTCTCCTGCTGTACTTATAGGGTGCTGACATCATCAGTCTTTAGAAAGAGGAATGTACATCATGTAGTGTGTTATTCCAGTTGTCAAAAGGGACATCTCTTTCAAAGAGAATTGCACACATGCACACCCCCAACACACACACACTGAGCATTTGCAGGATTCAAACCCTTACCTAACTATGTTATGACACTTGAGAGAAACACATTAGCACAGCGCGCTATTCGCATTACTGGGAGGCTTTTCTTCTCCTGCAGTATTTATAGGGTGCTGACATCAGTTTTTACAAAGAGGTATGTATATCTATTACCATCCCTCAGTATGGGGGATAACAATATATATGCATTAACAGACGCCTAGTTCAGGGTCGCATATGCACATCAGCACTGCCTGGTTATGTTTTGTACCATGCTTCGTGAACACAGGACTTGTAGCACACAACACAACCAGGGAGTGTATCCATATCTATATGCTCTTCAGTTTTTCCCTTAGAACTGCTCTACTTTCAATCTAAACAGTCTATTCTCTTTCTGAAAAGCCCAGCACTTGCTCCTAAAGCATTTTTATACAGGTAAAGCACTCTTAAACAAAAAGAAAGCACTACATCCACCAACAATCCCCTTGAGTACCCATTTCCCTATAGGTCCTTTCTGATTCAGTTACACAGCAATCCCTTACACTATTCTAGCATGTCGAAGGGTCAATTACTGGCATCCTCTCCAGTTCAGCTGGTGAATCTGGGACTCTTGAGGCAATGTTTCAACTGCCTCATGTACACAGACAACCCTCTCCTCCTCCCAACAAATACAAATATATGTGACAGATGCAGCTATATAGCCAAACTGGAGGCTGAGCTCTCTCAACTCAGTACTGGCAAAACCAGTCAGGAGGAGAAGGTAACCACACACACCACAGACCTATCACAACTGCAAACCAAACACGTAAACACACAACAACATACTCGGAGGCTCTAATTAAAAATCTAAAAAAACAACAGAGGCCTCCAAAGCAGAAATCCAAGCAGCCACTACCTCTACCTCTAAACATAGCACATGCAACACATAGTTCACAAAGTCAGTGTGCCAAACAGTCACAGCCCTTAAGGCCAAACAACATGCCTGATACAGTTATAATAGGTGACTCCATAGTCAGACACACTGACGTCCCGCTCACCAGACTGAACAAGGAAAAGGTTACAGTAAGCTGCCTGTCAGGTGCTAGAATCCACCACATAACACAAGCACTCAGGTCACTCCAAAGCAAGTACAAATATGACTCAGTCATTGTCCATGCCGGTGTGAATGACCTGAGACGTACCTCCCTGGACTACATGAAAAGAGACATAGAGGAGCTCTCTGATTATGTAGCCCAGGCCAGTATGACCCTGACCCTGAGCAGCATCTTACCCTCACCAAGAATGATGCCACAGTACAAAGACAAAATGATCAGCTTTAACAATTGGCTCAATTACTGGTGTCATTCTAAGGGGATCCAGTGTCTGTCTGCTTGGGATGACATGCTTGACAAGCCGCGCTGCTTTGCAAGGGATGGCTTGCACCTGTCACCCCTGGGCTTCCGGATATTGGCCAAGGCTCTTGCCACCCCCATAGTGCCTTTTTTAGGCAAGGCTAAAAAGACAAACCCACCTCCCTAGAAAACACAAGTGGAAAAAAACTAAGGGTAATGCTGCTCAACGCCAGAAGTCTAAACCTCAAGATGCACACTCTCGAAGCTCTCCTCAGTATGGAGAACATCGATGTCTGTGCAGCGACTGAAACCTGGTTCAAGACTCCTGAGAGCACCACAGCACTACCAGATTATACCTCATATCATGCTTTTCGGCCCCAAAACTTGGACCGAACCACGAAAGGAGGGGGAGTATCCATATTCATCAAAGATACCCACACCTCCAGGTTAGTGGCAACGCACGAAGCATTGGAGACCATCCATGTGCAACTAACTGTAGGCAAAACTGCCCTACAGTTTGTAGCATGCTACAGACCACCCTCTCAAACTCAGGAACCCCACTCAGCCTTCCTGAAAACACTGGAGACTATGAATGTCTCTCCAAATACCATCATATTGGGAGACTTCAACTACCCAAACATAGACTGGGAGCATTACTCAACCCCCAATACCCTAGGCCAAATCTTCCTAGAATTCATAAACTCAAATGCAATGGAACAACTAGTCACCACTCCCGCAAGAGGAGATAATATACTAGACCTGATCATCACAAACATGGGGACACAGTGTTCCACACCGGAAGTATACCCCTCATTGGTGAGATCAGACCATAAATTAATCTCACTGGAAATCCACATCCCGCCCCCACCCCCAGCACAAAAGACCACAGTGAAGAATTTCTCAAAAGCCGACTTCACACTTCTTAAGACTGAAGTGGTATCCTTCAAGGCCCCTGGGCCAGTGGAAACCACAGCCCACACCGCTGAATCCATTATAAACGCTTTCTACGGACACCTTCAAGAATGCATGGATCATGCAATCTCAAATAAAACCAAGACCCATTCCCCCAAAGGCAGGTGTCCTGTCTGGTGGACCCCAGCCATTAACAAGCTGTACAACAGGAGGAGGAAGCTACCACATGACAGAGCAAAATCCCCAAAAGGGAAGGCATCTCTGATCAGTACTAGCAAATAACTACGATCACTCATAAAATCATCCAAGGCCAACTTTGAGGGAAAAATCGCAAAAGACACTAAAGACAATCACAAGGTCTTCTTCAGTTATGTTAGAAACCTGGGTAGAAACTCCCACATATCCTCAGAGGTAGTCCAAAATGACAAAAAATACACTGAACACACAGACATTGGCAACATACTGGCAGACAGGTTCAGTGCAAATTTCTCCCCCCCTCCCCCCCAAAAGGAGAAATATCTATTCCAGCAGAGTGTAGCCTCCCTGACATCTCAGATGCCCAGGTGAGAGCCGCCCTCTCCAAAGCTGAAAACACAGTATCAATGGGACCAGATGGTGTCCTGGGTTGCATGCTACATGAACTCCAAGAGGAACTAAACCCGCACATAAGGCTGCTGTTTAATCTTAGCCTTACTACAGGATACGTACCCAAAGAATGGCGTACAGCAACAGTGGTCCCACTCCACAAAGGAGATGCTTCTATGGACCCTGGAAATTACTGCCCAATATGCTTGACGAGCCTGGTCTGCAAAGCTATGGAGAGGATCATTATGGAACTCATACACAAAGACATTGGGGACCTACAGACACTGGATCATACCCAATTCGGCTTTGTCAAGGGCAGATCCTGCCTTTTGAACCTGGTCGACTTTTTTGAAACAATCACTAAGGCCATTGATGAGGGCAAGGAAGTTCACACAGCCTACCTTGATCTTGCAAGAGCCTTCGACACAATACCCCACTCGGACATCACAGACAAGCTCACCAGCTTAAATGTAAACCCATATGTCATAAGATGGGTTACAATCTGGCTCAAGGACAGAATCCACAAGGTCAGAATTGCTGGAGCCATGTCAGACTATAAGCCATTCACAAGCAGTATCCCACAGGGCTCAGTCCTGGGACCCCTCTTGTTCGGCATTTATTTTTCCAAGGTGCAAGCAAACATAGGAGGATTGTGGCTGACAAAGTTCGCAGATGACTGCACACTGGGCGTCATCATTGATACTCCAGCGGACACAAGCATCCTTCAGAAAGGCCTCATAGAAATGGATAACTGGTGCCAGAGCCATGGCCTTAAACTGAACGCCAAAAACTGTATAGTCATACCCTTTGGGAAAAACAAATTACCCACAAATTACCACATAGGTGGTAATCCATTAAGTACGGAAGAAGTAATCAGGGACCTAGGGACCCAAGTTGACAGTAACCTCTCATTTGACACTCACATTGCCAAGGTGGTTAGGAAGACCTTCTATATTACCCACCTTATCATGATAGGATTCACATCTAGATCAAGAGAGGTCATCGTGCCCCTATACTCTTCCCTTATCAGGCCCATAATTGAGTACAATGCCCCATTTGGGATGTACCTTACCCAACACCTGCAGCAGTTAGACAGACCCCAAACGTACCGCACCAAGAGGATCAAGGGTCTCAAACATATGTCATATGCTGCCTGGCTGTAGAAACTACAGCTCTGTTCAGTTGCATACCGCCTACTCAGAGGTGATCTATGCCTGATGTACAAGGCCATGTCCAATCTGGAATTAATGGACATGCTCCACCTCAGAAAATCCAAATCCACCAGAGCCACGAGAGTGAGGGATTGGAACCTCAACACAGAAATAAATAGGACGTGCTGGAGGGACAGATTCATAACCCAGAGGCTCCCTACACTGTGGAACAGAATCCCAGTCCATATTAGGCAGAGCCCCTCACTGACTCTCTTGAAGAGAAATCTTGACGAGTGGATGGGAGTTCGTAAGTTTACCCCGGGGGTCATCTCTGTGTCACTACTACACAGAGGCACAGTAAACTAAACCCTACATGGGCATAGTATTCTCATTCCAAGGGGTGGCGAAAGCCACACACACTCTGGCTAGGCTTATAAATGCCCTAGGGCAGATAGCCTAGTATGAACCTATGAACCTATGAACCTATATACATCACAAATACACACACCTCTGGGTTGTTACCACTGCAGTAAGCATGACCGGCCATACATATACAACTACCATTGTGCAAAACTGCCTTTTGGTTTAGTGTGTAGTTCAGACCTCCCCCTCCCATATCCAGGAACCACACTTGTCTTCCCTGGGAACAGTGTGGGATATGAAGGTGTTCACATATGCCATTACAGTGGTTAATTTCAGGTACAGGAATATTGACTGGGGGAACTACTCAGGCCTCAACAACATCGCCCTACAGCCACAACAATTTGTGAATCCATATGCTATGGCAGAACCAGTCACCACAGCCACAAGGGGGAATACATATTGGACCTGATCATCACCAACATGGGGACTCTATGTTCCACACCAGAGGTAGACCACCATTGTTAAGATATGACTATAACCAACTTTCCCTGGACATCCATATCCGATCCCCACCCCCAGGCAAGGACATCACTGCTAACAAAGTATTTCTCAAAAGCAGACTTTGCACTTGTGAAGACTGGGGTGGAATACTTCCAAGGCCCTGTGCTGGAGGATTATACAGCCCAATCTGCAGAATCCTTTACAAATGCATTCTATGAGCACCTACAGGTTCTCATTGATCATGCTATCCCAAATAAAACCAAGACTCCTCCACAACAGGAGACCTGTCTGGTTGACACCAGCCATATATAAGCTGTACAACAGAAGGAGGGAGCTAATACATAATAGAGCAATATCCCACAGAGGGAGGACATCTCTAAACAGTATTGGCAAGACACTTCAATCCCTCAAAATCATCACTTGCAAGTTTTGACAGTGAAATTGCCCAGACACTAGAGATAAGGCTCCCCTCAGTCTGGAATTGAATCCCAATTAATGTTAGACATAGCCCCTCGCCAACCCTCTTCCAGCAAACTCCAGCCACATGGATGTGACATTGCAAATTCAACCCCTGGGATCTCCACTGTGTCCCTGCTTGACGGAGGCACAGCAAACTAGCCTTAAACGGTGCCTTCTGTGACCTACTTTACAGAGGCACAGTAGGCTACTGTACTGGGGAGGCAGACGCCAAATACACTCTGGCTAGGCTTATGTATTCCCTAGGGCAAACAGCCTAGTATCGACCTCTGAACCCATATGTTTATGTTTGGGATGCACAATATTTGTTGCTGATAAACTGTTTGCAGGTCTTTATTGCCATAGCTTTCCCTGTTTCTATGAACAACTTGTGTATCTGTGGAAGATGTTTGATCATGACAGGGTTCCACTATATTACTTATGTCTCTATTGTCATTTAACTGTGTGCACTGGGCAGATTGCTGTATTGTGGGAGGTTCCTGGCTTAACATATACAAATGCCAGATATGTGTGGCCGACTGCTATACTGGGACATGGCCTAAGTGTGTGAGCATGCCCAGTTCAGGCTTTCCATGGTTTGTTGCCTGACATATGTCTCATTTATCAAAGTATGTGAGCATGCCCAGTGTGACCTTTCCATATGTTGAGATCTGAGGTCCACTACATTTGTGGTTGTGTGAACTTGAACAATAGTTGACATTTATAGTGTGTGTGTTGGAAGTCATGTTGTGTTCTTACTGCCCAACTGCTTTGTGTCTGAACCCAACAGGGATTATGCTGTGCCTGCAGGGTTTCCATGGGAAAGTTTGCATACACTTGTCAACATTCTTTCATACTGACCAAACACTGTAATATTGTCATAGTGTAGTGGTTCAGTCCTTTCATTCTGGTGCACCCTATCCTAGGTTTGAGTCCCATCACTGCTTTAAATATTCATACTGAGCACACCAGACTAAGGTATGACCATGTTGCATTTTGTTCAGCTATGGCCTACTTAAACCAGGCTTGTCCAACATTACTAGTGTATTCTGCAACTTGGGTGGAGATTGACAAACACTAGGCTATGTGCCCTAGGGCATTTCTAATCCTAGTCAGAGTGTGTTTGTCCTTCAACACACATTTTAACTGGTGTTTGTCATGACATTTTTCAAGGTTAGTATACTGTGCGTATGTCTAACTGTGACATAAAAGTGATAACCAGGGTAAACCTACAATCTCCCATACACTCATCAAGATTCCTCCTGAAGAGAGTCAATGAGGGACTCTGCCTAACCTGGACTGGGATTTTATTCCAGAGTGAAGGGAGCCTCTGGGTTATGAATCTGTCCCTCCAGCATGTCCTATTTATTTCAGTGCTGAGGTTCAAGTCTCTTGAGCTCGTCACTCGATGGGATTTGGATTTTCTGAGGTGCAGCATGTCCATTAATTCCGGGTTGGACATGGCTTTATACATCAGGCACAGATCGCCTCTGAGCAGGCGGTATGCTACTGAGTAGAGCTGGAGTTTCTTTAACTGGGCAGCATATGGCATCTGTTTGAGCCCTTTGATCCTCTTGGTGAGGTACTTTTGGGGTCTTTCCAGTTGCTGCAGGTGTCTGGTAAGGTACATCCCAAAAGGGGCATTGTACTCAATTATGGGCCTGATGAGGGATGAGTAAAGAGGCATGATGACCTCCCCTGATCTAGATGTGAATCCCTTCATGATTAGGTGGGCTATATAAAATGTTTTTCTAACCACTTTGGCCACGTGGTTGTCAAATGAGAGATTGCTATCAACTTGGGTCTCCAGGTCCCTTATTACTTCTTCTGTACTTAATGGATTACCACCTATGTGGTAATTTGTGGGCACTTTGTTTTTGCCAAAGGGGATGACTATACACTTTTTGGCGTTTAGCTTGAGGCCATGGCTCTGGCACCAGTTGTCTGTTTGTATGAGGCCCTTTTGGAGGATGCTTGTGTCAGCTGGAGAGTCGATTATGGCGCCCAGTTTGCAGTCATCTGCGAACTTGGTCAGCCACAGTCCTTCCGTGTTGGCCTGTACCTCCGAGAAATATATACCGAATAAGAGAGGTCCCAGGACTGAACCTTGTGGGATGCCACTTGTAACTGGTTTGGAGTCCGACATGGCTCCAGCAATTCTAACCATGTGGGTTCTGTCCTTGAGCCAGTTTGCAACCCATCTAGTGACATAGGGGTTTATATTTAAGCTGGTGAGCTTATCTATAATGCCCTAGTGGGGTATTGTATCGAAGGCTTTTGCGAGGTCCAGGTAGGCTGTGTGGACCACCGTCCCCTCGTCAATGGCCTTGGTGACTGTTTCATAGACATCAACCAGGTTTAAGAGGGAGGATCTGCCCTACACAAAGCCAAACTGGGTAGGATCCAGTGTCTGTAGGTCCCCAATATCTTTATTTATGAGGTCCATGATGATCCTTTCCATAGCTTTGCAGACCAAGCTAGGCAGGCTTATGGGGCAATAGTTTCCAGGATCCGTTGAGGCACCACCTTTGTGGAGAGGGACCACTGTTGCTGTACGCCACTCTTTGGGTACATATCCTGTAGTAAGGCTGAGATTGAACAGTAGTTTTATGTTTGGGTTTAGCTCTTATTGGAGTTCATGTGGGACACAGCCCGGGACACCATCTGGTCCCATTGATGCTGTGTTCTTTGCTTTGGAGAGGGCAGCTCTTACCTGAGCATCTGAGATGTCAGGGGGGCAGCACTCTGCTGGGATAGATATTTGCCCTTTTGGTGGGGAGGGGGGGGGGGGAGAAGTTTGCGCTGAACCTGTCAGCTAGGATGTTGACAATGTCTGTGGGTTCAGTGTATTTTTTGTCATTTTGGACTAATTCTGAGCATATCTGGGAATTCCCACCCAGGTTCCTAACATAACTAAAGAAAGCCTTGTTGTTATCCTTAGTGTCCTGTGCAATTTTTCTCTCGAAGCTGACCTTAGACGATTTTATGAGTGCCCGTAGTTTTTTGCTAATACTGATCAGACATGCCTTCCCATTTTGGGATTTTGCTCTATCATGTGGTAGCTTACGCCTTCTATTGTATAGTTTGTTTATGGCTGAGGTCCACCAGACAGGACGTCTTCTTTGGAAGATTGGGTCTTGGTTTTATTTGGGATTGCATGATCCATGCATTCCTGAAGGTGTTCATACCATGCATTTATAAAGGGTTCTGAGGTCTGGGCCATATTTTCCACAGGCACAAGGGCTTTAATGGATTCCACCTCAGTTTGGAGGAGTGCATAATTTGCTTTACACATGTTTTTCACTGTGGTTTCCTGGCCAGGGACTGGGGTCAGGATGTGAATATCCAGTGAGATTACTCTATGGTCTGATCTTACCAGTGAGGGATACACTTCTTGTCTTGGCCATAGAGTCCCCATGTTGGTGATTATCAGGTCCAGTTTGTTTACCCCTCTTGTGGGAGTGGTGACAAGTTGTTCCATGGCATTTTGGTTTATGAATTCTAGGAACCTTTGGCCTAGGGTGTTGGAGCTAGCATAATGCTCCCAGTCTATGTTTGGGTAGTTGCCGTCGCTCAATATAATGTTGTTTGGAGAGACCTTCATATTTTCATATGTTCTCAAGTAGGGCAAGTGGGGTTCCTGGATTTAGGAGGGTGGTGTGTAGCAGGCTACGAACTGGGAGGCAGGTTTAGCCACTGTTATTTGCATGTGGATAGTCTGTGCTGCTTCATGCTGTGGCACCAACCTGGGGGTGTGGGTATCTTTGACAATTATTGATACTCACCCTCCTTTTGTAGTTTGTTCCATGTTTTGGGGCTGTAAAGCATGGTATGAGGTGTAACCTGGTAGTGCTAGGGTGCTCTTGTGAGCCTTGAACCAGGTTTCTGTTACTGCACAGATATCAACATTCTCCATGCTGTGGAGAGTTTGGACTGCATGCATCTTGCAGTTTAGACTTCTGGCATTGGGTAGCATTACTTCTAGTTTCATATCCCTTGTGATACCTATGGAGGTGGGTTTGTGTTTTGAGCCTTACCTATTCAAGGCACTATGGGGGTGACAACAGCCTTTGCCAGTATCCAAAAGTCCAGGGGTGATAGGTGCAAGCCATCCCTAGCAGAGCATTGTGTCTTGCTCAGCATGTCATCCCAGGCTGACAGGCATTGGATCCCCTTTGACTAACAACAATACTTAAGCCAATTGTTGTAATTGATCATCTTGTCTTCATATTGTGGCATCATGCTTGGTGAGGGTAGGATGTTATTCAGGGTCATCAAGTTTGCATATACTACATGGTGTTACATTGCTTAACACATGGCAATCATGCCTCAGGTGGTGCTGCAGGGCTGCCTATGTTGGATGGACATACTACACTTCCCTGTACATGTTTGAAAGCAGGTTGTGTCAACTTAGGCATCCCTTTTACTATATGTGTGGTCAGAGAGAGGTATCATTTCCAGGGTTCCTACTGAGCCAGTGTATGTGCTATGCGTTGCCTCTTTGCCAAGGCCAAGGCATACTGGGCACGCCTCCTTCTGCCTACTGGGGCAGGCTCAGGTTGTTCCTCCTCCGAGTCACGGTCTGCCTGTGATGGCCTTGGCAATGAGGGGGGGCTGTTTGGGCCGGGCCTATGCTGGTACTGCTGCAGCTGTTTTCGCAGAATCATATTATGTAGCATAGCACATACCATGACAGTTTGGGTAAATGTAGTTGGTGAGTACTGCAAGGCTCCACCAGATGTGTCCAAGCACCGGAACTGTGACTTGAGCAGCCCAAACACACACTCTATTACATTACGTGTTTGTGCATGTGCCTCATTATGGCATTCCTGTTCAGGTGTGTGTGCATTTCTGATGGGTGTCATCAGCCATGGCTCCAGTGCATAGCCAGCATCCCCCAGTAGGTGACCATGTGGGATGTCCCCATTGGCAAATGTCTGGTACAGCTGCGTCAGATGCCAGATATGGGAATCATGGTAGCTTCCAGGGCAGCCAGCACACACATTCATTATTATGCCCTGGGCATCACACACAACCTGGCAGTTGATGGAGGGGAAGCCCTTGCGGTTAATGTAGGCCCTACCCCGCTCACTGGCTGGTGCTTTGATGCGTATATGCGTGCAGTCAATTGCACCCACTACCTCAGGGTATTCCGCTATTTGCTGGAAGAGATGCATATTGCTGGCCAATACCTCACGGGAATTGGGGAAATATACATGATCACCAACATGTGCTGACATGGCATCCAGGAACTGGTGCAGTACCCTGGATGCTGATGCCTGTGATATCCCCATCATATCACCAGTTGGTCTCTGGAAGGTACCTGTTGCTAGTATTCTTAGGCCAACACATACCTTGGTTTCCACTGGGATGGGTTCCCCTCTGTTGGTTCTGTGTGTGAGGCGTGGCCTGCACAGCTCAACAATTTGCTGCAGGAGGTCTCTGTCCACTCTATAGTGCTCCACTATCTCCAGCTCATGTAACCCCTGGTAGGTGACCCTGGGCCTGTACACTCTTCTCCGTCTCCTCACTGTGGGTTGTCCAGCAGCATTTGCATTGCCACCACCCTCAGCATGTTGCATATGTCACCTTATAACAGCTATGGCAGCCCCTAGCATTTTTTGTCTGAGTGAAGCTTTTTCAGTTTTCACTTCTAGTAGCTTACTCCAGTGTTGCAGTGTCTGTTGAGCGAAACATACTGCACTGTTGTTTGCAGAGTTTTCAGTGCTGGGCTGGGCTACTGTTCTGCCTGTGTAATTGCCTGATTCTGATTGTTTTCACCTGCTAGCTATGCTAGTACCTGGTAGCTTCCTACAATTTGTTGTGCTTCCTTTTTCCTCTCTGTTTCCTCAGGGGGGAGCGACGCGCATACAAGAAAAAACACGCGCACAGCAGCTAACACGCGTGCACGCATGCTTAGATGGACTACAACTTGCTTATTCGGGTTAAAACGCGCGCACACCAGCACAAATGCATTTATAACTCTTTAAACAGCCTTATACATGCTTACTCCGGCTTAAACGTGCGCACTCACGCTATCACGCGCGCACTCCATCTTACTCGGGCGTCCCAGCACGCACACGCACACATGCACGCTCATCAAGAAACCTTGCTGTTATCCACAGTGTACACCTTCCATTTCTTGGCTTTCCCATGTCTACCTGTTGACACACCTCTTTCCATGATGTCTAACTGACAGCTTTCACATCCCACTCTGCTCCAATGAGCTTCATTTCTTTCATACATACCCCCTTGTGATGTCACCTATCTCCTACTCTGTTACTCCCCCTTATCCTACTCCTACACTCCAGGGAATGTGCTCATATGCTATGTAAAAGTGCAATTCACTATCCTAACACTCATTTACATAGGATTGCCTACTAATGCTTAGTTACATGTCTTACACTGAGCTTCCCCCCTTAGCAACCCTACTCGGCGGCCATGTTGTTTTCAGACTGCTATTCCCTTACATTGTATATTGATGATTTGCATAAAATCCACGTTTATGGGTTTTAAATATTTTTCTGTTGATTTTTTTTTTTTTTTTTACGCAGCCCGTTTGCACAGCGCTGCGCTACATTTAAACATCAGCATTTTTATTTTAATTTGGCATGGAGGTACATTGCCAGTGGCCACATATTTGGCCATTGGCATGCTTCCTGGAACATATGCAACATTTATTTGGAGCTGACAAGGCTCCATTGTGCTATTTGCAGAACGGTACTCAGTTGTCAACTGAGTACATTTTTGCAGATAACACGGCTCTTACACGGACAGGTTTGTGCTTCCTGGATCGTAAAATTACCTCATTTGCATGCCTTTCAGCTGCAAGTGAGATAATTTGCATATCCAAGCCCTGTCCGTGTAAGAGCCATTTTAGGAGCTCTCTTACACGCCCCAGCAGGCTGTTCGTGGATCGCTCATCGGATATGATGGCTGCATGGAGTCTTACACTACTCTTAGACTCCGTGCAAGCCATCGTGAATCCAGCCCAAGTCTTGTATGCCCTGTATGACAGCATGCCTGTATGCAGAAGAATGGCTTATTGCTTTGGGGGCTCAGTGAGCATAAATTCAAACTCGAACCATACAGACATACACAAAGATTTGAAGCTGACTGCTATATCAGGGAGCATTGCCAATGAATGAAGCAATCTTTTGTACTGGATGCAATACTGACATACTTGCTCAGTTTGTAGTATGCAGAAACAGGGACCATCTATAGCTTTTGTTTTATACAGGTAATGGTCCTGAACTCATTTCAGACTGCTAATAAAGCCATACAGCTTTTTGGTAATTATTCTGTATGGTTCTTACAGTGTGTACAAAGATAAAAGAAAAGTGAATTTTTAATGCTCCATATTTTCAATAAATCATTCCTGGTTTGCTTTCTGAAAGTTGTTAAACTGCATTTGTAAAATAACAACATGCCATTTACCAATCTTACTTTTTTACATAATTTAAAAATATCATCCTACCAGTTTATTCCAAATTCAGGACCAGAAATTCCAAAAGCAAGCATGATGAACATTTGACAATGAAAAACATATATATTTACATGGATCTAGAACTACTGAACGAAAGTTCAATAGTCCGAATCCATAATCACCGAACACACTTTAACGAAAGTGCTTTCACCGAAAAAGCGCTTTTGTTAAAGTGCATTAAAAAAACAATAAATCTACTTTTATGCAGGGGGCAAGCCCCCCTGTACCCCCCATGGGAGACTGTGCCCCGACCCCCCCCCCACATTAATATTTCACTCTGAGATCGCACTGCAGTGAGGAAAAGGGAATATTCCCTTATCCGCACCGTAGTACGATCTCCGCAACAGTCATTCCCCCACGACTCCCTCTAGCTGCAGGCATACTTCCGCGAAAGTGCTTTTTCAGTAAAAAGCACTTTCATGGAAGTATGCCCGGCTGTTTATCCTTCGGTGAAAAGTTCCTTCGGGGATCAGTACTAATCCCATTTACATATATATATATATATATATATATATATATATATATATATATATATATATATAGCATCTGTTGGATTTCTGCAAACAAATAAGCACACTGTGTAGAAACTGTTTACTTGAGGGTATAACCTGCAATAGATTTTACTTCTGCAGACTGTAGTAATAAAGGCATTTTGATGTAGGAATTAGAGAATGCAGACAACAGCATAGCATATTACATTTCACACAGCAGACATCTTTATCTGAAAAGACAGGATCAAAGTTAATACAGCTAAGTAACAATCTTGAACATACCTCTCAACTGTCGAGATTTTTGAAGAATGTCCAGATTTTTGCCTCATGTTTTCAGTCTGTTCTTCATAAAATTTCTGGTTTCCTGGGAAATTATTGAGGATTGAAGTCACTAATAATACTAAACAGGGACAGACAATTAACTTTCAGACATGATATCCTTACAGAATAATGCAAAACCCGTTATTCTAGCAACGTTTTCAATTTATAGGAACAATACTTAAAATCTGTCCCTATTTTTGGGCCTTTGTCTCCCCATTGTTCTGGCTTTGTCCAGATTTCCTTTGCTGAGAGGTTGAGAGGTATGATCTTGAGCATAATAAATATGAAAGACAGTCCACATAAGAAAAACATACTAGACACAAAAAGCTGTTATAGATATAAAAGCTTTCTGACCATTCCAGAGATTAGTAGCTGAAACTTAAAGTAATATAAAACCTGTCACAGAATCATTGAATACTGCTAATATATAAAATATTGTGACATCAGAGGAACAATATATAAGCTACAGGAGCAGTATTCCTTGAGAAGCAGTGTTTGATCTGTATTCATTCGGGAGATGTATTTGAAATAATTACTTTCAAACATGATACTTCACTTATTCATGATGCAGATGATTGTGGACTATAAATATGACCTCAGTATTCTATACCATTTGTTTGTGTCTTTCGGCTTTTCCCGGTTAGGGGTCACAACAGCGGAACTCCAGTCCGCTAATGATTGGTAGTGGATTTTTACGTACCAGGTTACCAGCCCTGATGCACAACCTTCAACGAAGGCACGCCCCATTCATGTATGCCTTCACACAGAAGACACTCTAGCTGAGAATCGAACGGGACAACGTCTTGCTATGAGGCGACAACGCTACCGCAGCACCACCACCGTAGTTCAGTATTCTATACCATAAACAACATAAATCTAATTGTGTCTAAATACTTCCTAGTGATTTATATTTATTGTCATACTCCATAACAATTGCAATGAAAGCAAGACAGAATATGATTTTAGGAGAAATATTCTGAAAAGCCACCTAGCTGCACTGCATCTGGCTCCTTTCTTGACATGTTTTAATAAAGCATGCCATGTACATTTTCTCCTGCTGACTGAGTCTCCTAGTATGTGTTCTGATCATGGGTTCACTTTTGAAGTTCATTTCCATTCTACTAATGTTTCTACAGGTTTACCATCATAATGTCGGCAGGCACATACCCGAACGTGCACATGGTTGAACCATTTCCTCGAATTCCATACTGCCAACATGTCAGAAAGTTGAACAAAACAGCAAATGACATTTCCACCTGCTCCATACCTGAAACAAGTGCTATAATGGGTCAAAAAGGGGGTGAGATTTTGTGATTCAGAATATCGGCGTTCGCTGTTTTGAGGAGTCGCAATTTGTAGTTCTTGGAAGTTGTTTTGATGATGTGCCTGCCGACATTATTATGGTACACCATATCTCCAACTCTTATCTTTTAGTATGCCATTTCGGGGTATCCCAGATACATTCTCTTTCTCTACTGACTTCGTATTATAGAAAACTGGGTCAAGCAGCTGTTCCTCAGCTAATCAAATAAAACTGATTGCAGTTAGTTGAAATTTACAGCTGATCATTTTTTTTTAAAGCAAACTGTTTTGAATATTTTGGTATGTATTGATATACCAAGGATGAAAATGCAGTCATGCAGTTATATAGTAATCAAAAGGCTAAACTTATTTTTTAGTCAGTTGTTTCTGACTAATTGTTGTTAACCAGTATGGAATAATAGAAATAATGTTCATATTGTCTACCAAAAATGGCTTACAAAAATTCTATTTCACAAGAACAAAAATAAGAGTCTTTTTCCAAGACTGCTACCTCTGAAATGACAACCTTATGTTAAACAGATATGACCTCCTATACATATATACATGAATATGAGAATTTGCAGCATCTTAAAGGGCAATTAAACTTTTCCCAAATTGCATTTTTGATGTACCATACATTATAGATGTTCAGTTTGGAAAGACATTCATTATGTAGTGATCAGTCAACTCAGACCTGAACTTGGTACCTTCTTATTTTCTCCATGACCTGGAAGAGTCACAGAGAAAATCATTGCACAGTGGAATCAGAAATGAAAGAAGGGTTAAATTAAAAAAAAATTAGTTAAACATAAAGACTACTAGAGGATTACCAAAGGACTTCAAATATTGCACAACAGTCTACTAGATGTAAATAGAGCAGAGCACAAACAGCCTCCGTCAGATACGGTAATACATGTATAAGAAGGTAAAGTATGTGAGAGCATGAGTCATATGACTGGAAGAACCTTAGCACATGTGATTAAAGCTATGAAAACCTACTTTATTATTCACTATCCTCTCTGGCTTTATGAATACAGCCCATCACCCCAGTTAAAAATTTCCCCACACTATGTTTCTTATTGTTTACCACAGAAAATAGGGAACCCCCCCTACTGTAGATGAATTACATATTGCATCCCTTCCATCTTAAATCTGCATTAATCAGTTAAGGGTCCTCTGTTTTCTGCAATGCTTTATTCTCTTTTGTTATGCTTTTGATTCAAACATGTCCAGGTTTATGTACAACCTGACAATATATATACTACTTATATACTAGTTGTTATTACTGCACAGGAGCATTTCCTGTTGCAGTACTATAATATTCCTCCATTTTCTCCTGCGTGAATCTATGTCAAAGCATTGTCATATGTTTGGTGACTATTGTTTATGTTTGTAGTAAATATGCCAGCAGGTTCATTTTCAAGCTACAACTGCACATTCAGCTTGTACATGCATGCATAAACCCCATAATCTTATTTTATTCTTGTATTTTATTTTGCTTTTGTTTACTGGGCTTGTCTGACTAGGTTTAGTCAAAAATAAAAAAAAAACATGTTCAGTAGAGGGCTGGGCAGAAAAGCTCCAACATATTGCAAACATTTTAAACAGATATTCAGTAGCATATGTGAACAGGCATTTAATAATACACAGTAACAATTACATATACATTTGCAAATTACATTGCATTCATATGTATTGATTGGGGTTGGTACAAAGTACAATGTTTGATTCTCACCTTTGGGAGGGATATTGGCTAAGCTTAGAGTGGCCTAGTAATTAGCTATTAACTTATGAAACTAAGGAAAAATTAACATTTTAGGGTGGGAAGTTGGCATAATGGTTAAGGTGTTTACCTTACAAACACAAGGTACAAAGTTTGATTCTCACATGGGGCAATTGACTAGACTTAAAATGGTCCACAAAAACACTTAAACTAGTACTAATCTATGAACCAATATGAAATAAAAATTACTTATGTATTATCAGATGTTGAACACTGAGCATTTGAAGAGAAGTGTGAGTGTGTTTGTCTAATAGATAATAGATCATGTGATTAGTGCTTAAAAATTCAAAGAAATGGATGTGAAGGATGAAACTAAGTAAGGTTGAAAATGTAATATTAGAGTTAAAAAGTGGAGAATAAAGCAGACTCATAGATAATTATATATTTGGCTATAAAACGGTTTATATTAGAAGTACAGAGCTGGGGTTGAGCAGATTCACACAACTGTGTATATAGCTGGGAGATCAGTTCACTAGATCAGTTGTTTATCTATCTCAGTGTGTCTCATGCAATGCTTTTTATCTGGGAAAACTGAGTGTTTGCTTAGGGAGAGAATTTATGAACATTATAGAAGTATTTGTAATAAAGATAAGAATAATGCTTGATATAAGCATTCATTGGCCTGTTCTAATTTTAAGAAGTTTACATTTTTTATTACAGATAAGGTTACAGCTGATTTGAGTGGCAGACCATAGAAGAGATTATGAGAAAACAAGGAGTTGTCATGGCAACTCAAATTAAACTTCAGGGTTTGAATGAGATGGTGTTCATTTTACCTTATTTAAAAATGAAAGCTCAGATAATTAATTAATGTTTAGTGTCTAGATTTTGCATTTTTGATTTTTTATGCTATCTAATGTAAAGTTTTACAACATTTTATTTTGTGTTTCATTATGTAGGACTGTTGTACCACATGTTTTAGTCACATGATTATTAGTGATGTATTTAAACATATACTTTTGAATTCAGTTTTGATAAACCCCCGGATTCATGAACCTTGCGCCAGGCGCCAGCATAGCGTCGGCGTTATAACGCCAAATATGGCTGCTGAGCGATTCAGGTATGAATGAATTCCACGTGCACTACCGGCGTGCGCCGGACCGTCTCCGCCCCTGGCGTAGGTATGCAAAACACACTGTGTGCGGTATTGCACCATGCAAATGAGGGCAAATAGCGATCCACGAAGTGGCGCAGGCATAAGCGTAAGAACGCGGCAATGTAAACCAAAAAACGGTTTACATTTACCCAAACATGACCGAGGAGTAACGGAAGGCTGTCAAAGTCAGGTATCATACAGGTGCAATATGCCAATGTGGAAAGGCACCGAGAATGTCCAAAGAAAATATGCACAAAATGTAAAAATGACATAAATGGCACGTACGTAGAAAGAACAGCAGACCCGGGATATGTGCACAGAAGTTGCAAAGCAATGAAATAATATGACAATGTCCTAAAAGAGCAGTATAACACACATCAGCTGCACAGCCACCACACACCATAGTATGTATGTAAAGCTTCAACCCCAGCGCAATGGTTGTCAAGGAGTGGTGGCGGTGTTCGGCACCGTAACCATGTATTAGTAGTCAATTCCATGCAAATGAGGCAGATAATAGTGAATCGCAAAAACGGCGCCGGTGTAAGGATGGAGCAAACGGTAAGCGGTACTACACCGAGGAGTGGCCTACACGAGATACATGTCAACCACAGAGGGGTGTGCCACTGTAGGAGGAAGGATATTGGAGGTCAGCAAATCTGGGCTGTACAATGCACATCACAGCATCAGGACTGGCGTGTGAGGAAATAGATGCGCTGAGTACATAATGCGCGCACAGATGCATGTGCACGAGGATGACTACGTTCCTAAACCAGTCATGTGGCCTCACCGTCAACAACCACGGATATAGGAAGGTAATGCGGAGAATACGAGGAAATGCGGAAGCAGTGTAAATGGAGCCGTAATGAGCAATCAACACCAATCAATCCAGGAAGGGCAAACGCGGCAGCTGATAACTCTGCATGCAGACTCCTGCATAACGGGAAAGGGAGGCATATGAATGCAAAGATAGTAGGGATGTAGTAGAAATGCAAAGAGCAAAGAACCGAAATAGCACAGCCAAGTACAGAGGTAGCATAACTGCGGCTGCAGATAAAATGCATCATATGCCATGTGCCTGCAGGATGCAGTAATGTAAGATGCAAGGCCAAGGCAATGCAGGCAACTGTAATGTAACACTACAGGCAGTACCGTTGCAGTTGCAACCGTAAAACCACGGAAATAATCCATGGATACGGCTGCACAGACACACCCAATGACATCACCGGGTATACAGCACAACAGTATTAAATGTGAATGCACACAACACACAGTGCGATTTCCCAAACGCCGCACCGTAGGGTGTAAACAGACAGGGAACTTTTAATATGTATATGCTGGGTGCCGCCATGGCCGTGATGCATAGGTATGTGGCAGAGACAGACGGAGTTGCGGAGGGTGGTGCCGACAACTACCGTAGGCCTCACAGGAGAAGGAGAGTGTTCAGACCAAGGGTGACCTACCAGGGGCTGCGAGACCTGGAGATAGTAGAGCGCTACAGGGTGGACAGGGACACGTTACAGCAAATAGTGGAGCTGTGCCGCGCCTGAGAACAAGAGACAACAGAGGGGAGCCCATCCCAGTGGACACAAAGGTATGTGTGAGCTTGCAAATACTGGCTACAGGTACCTTTCAAAGGCCAACCGGGGACATAATGGGCATCTCACAGGCATCAGCATCCAGGGTACTACACCAGTTCCTGGATGCCATGTTACCACATGCCCATGAGCACATAAATTTCCCCACATCTCAGGAGGAGTTGGCTAGCAATATGCGCGGCTTGCACCGTGTGGCACAATACCGGAGGTCCTGGGTGCGATAGAGTGTACGCACATAGAAATTAAGTCACCACCGGGAGCAGGGTAGATGCTACATAAACCGCAAGGGATACCCCTCCATCAATTGCCAGGTCGTGTGCAATGCGCAGGGCATTATCATGGATGTGTGTGCTGGCAGCCCTGGAAGCTACCACGACTCCCATATCTGGCATGCCTCACAGCTGTATCAGGTATTCGCCAGGGGACATCACACAAGGTCACCTTGTGGGGATGCTGGCTACGCACTGGAGCCGTGGTTGATGACACCCATCAGAAATGCACACACACACATGCAAGAACGCCATAATGAGGCACACGCACAAACAAGAATAATCATAGAGCGTGTGTTGGGATGTTGAAATCACGGTTCCGGTGCTTGGATACATCCGGTGGAGCCTTGCAGTACTCTCCAGGCACAACTGCCCACATATTCATAGTATGTTGTATGCTACACAATATGATTCTGCGGAAACAGCTGCTGCAGGGACATGATGCCGGAGGGCCACCAAGCCCGCCACAACTGCCAGGGCAAGCACAGGCACAGGGCGTTCAGCGCCATGGACACACTGAGCCAGCCCCAGTAGGTAGACAGAGGCGTACCCAATATGCCTACGCCCTGGCAAAGAGGGAACGCATAGCACATACTTTGACAGTGTAGGCCCCATGGACTGACACCTCCTGACCTGCACACACAGTAAAATGGACGCCACACAAACATGTCCGCCCGTAATGTGTCCCGTATGTGCGGACGTATGTGACCCCAACAAAGGCACCGCCCAAACACTGCACACCCAATAGCCAGCAGAGCATGGAACGCCAACACCTCACCGCACGCCGGTTCTACAGCACACGGCGTAGCCGTATGCTGCCACTATCGCCGCAAGTCGACCACATATGTACTCATGTGCATACACAGATACGGAAATAGATATCAGTACACATGTAGAAATATATGTACGCATACACAGATATAAAGTACAACAGGGTAATATGGAACCCAGGGATGCAAGTTCACAGATAAGTAAGACGAAATCACCACATAGTAAACATAGTGACCGACAACCCGATCATCCTGGAGGGTGGGCAGAGCAGGTAACGCCAGCCATGGAAATGTCAACCTGCATCAATACATATCCGCGTGTCGGGATGGTCACCAGTCCACGGTACATTAACGGGATATGCGCGTGTCATATCCATAGGATATGAGTGCGGAGATACACGCCGCCAACGTAGGTATTGTGTTCAACCGTCGGTGCGAATGCGGCAAGCATACCAGTGAAGTGTACGACATTATGAGGAACGTACCTCATTTGGGGTGTAAAACAGTTCATGTTCCTCGCAGTTCCTCAAAGTTCCACATTGAAAATGTCTGTCAAACATCCATTGTTAGGAATGTATATAAATGACATCCTGGTAAATAGAATTTAATCATAGTAAGTCATTAAAGGTTCTTCACTGTAAGTAAATCAGCATATTATAATCAACCTATGACCTACTTAGCTGAAGTTGTCACTATGCCATTACTATGTGTTCCACATTATGCCCATTTGTTTCACATTACTAATGTGTGTGTTCCTCACTTTGGAAATAGAAGGTTGAGAGCCATGGCGGCAATATGTGTATGTGTGAGGTGAGGTTGTCGTGTGTTCCGCTGTGTTTGTGTAATGTGTGTGCCACTGTAAAATGTGTATGTAGATGACATGTCACAGGCGGAGTGTAATAACATGCGTAGGCATACAGTACAGGAACCATAGGCGTATGTACAGCAGTACCCACAAAGTAGTACTGACATCTCCTCAGTGGCTATGCGTGGCGACGTAAACGATGCAAAGCGGAAATGTCCCAGAATGTACCACAGGGCCATAGCCAACAGGAGATGCAAAGGACGCATGTACAAACCATGACCGTATGTATGGCGGCCATAAGGTACACTCAACACGGTCCATCGGCAACGTTACACAGCATCAGGCATGTACGGCGAAAATACGAATGTGCTGTCCTGGCACCGATCGTGAACACTTACGGTCCTGTAAATACCGCTGTGTGTAACACGACCGTGAAGTAAGCAAGCGGCACACGAATAGGAGGCTACCGGTAGCATACAGGCCGTCCCAAGTATAGGACCACATTCACCGTAACTATCAGCGACAAAATGCCAATGGATAGTAGGCACGGACGAACATCCGCAGATATATAACCCATGTGAAGGAGGAATACGTGCAGGAAGCACACATGCAGGCGATACCGACAGCACACGACATCAACAAAACAAACATTCCCGGAACAACAGACAGGTAACCTGCAGCCCCCCAAGCAGGGATGGAGCACACACACAAGCATATCCCATATGTATAAATGCAAGACTCACAACCCGTACCCGTCACCCACATCCGCAGATATACCCCATCGCACATATCAAAGGGATAACAGCTAAAACCGTAGAAAAACATACAGGCAGTCAATGACAGCGGCATACCCACAACAAGCTCGTGGGAAACACTAGCAGCGGCTGATGCATCCTTGCATCCGTTGTGTACAGGAATATAACAGCTATGTTACACATCTGAATGCACAACGCCATCGACAGACGCCGCCAGGACACGGACACCCACATGTCGAACAGAATACCATACCCAACACACACAATCCACGGCTAACACCACAGCGAAATGTACCCGACACCACACATAGCGGATGCAGTCACACAAACATGATACAATACATACCATCCTCACGAAGGTATTGCAAATAACCAATGGCCACACGAGGAAAGAACCATGGCCTAGTGCCGACGCGTAACGAATGAAAGGAGGGGGATCACCGGTGATATGTGCATAAGTACACACCGAGGAACAGCTATTGGCCTGATTAACCCACATGCCTCAGGTGACAACGAATATAAGGAAGACTCCCTGGATATTCAAACCGTATGTTCATACCGAACAAAGACGGAATACAAAAGGAGTACCAAGCAAATACAGACGAATGCAAAACCAAAGGCCGGAAAGGTATGTCGAACCCACGACATGTACTGTTGTGTAACGCAAGTTACGTATGACGAATCTGTACAGTATGTGAACGGTGTGTGTAGGTAAAGATACCTGTCCATCAGGCAGAGAGAGGTGAAGGTTGGTTATGTAATGCTAAGCGCGCAGCATACCAACGACTGTGGACAACGTGTGCACAGCAGTGGGACAACATGTACACACCGGGATAACCCCAGGTTAGGCTTGCCACCTTTCAAATGGCCAAAGTGGGACATTTTCGGACACACATCAGATGTTACAGGTGGACACATACCCATGGTCAGTACAAAGGGTAGAACTGTACTCTTTTGCCTAAATAAAAGCGTAGTCTTGTAGCAGTTTAGTTGCTTATTGTGTGTCTTGTAACATTTAGGAATGTACATACATAAATAACTATGTTATGCAACTCTTACATAAAAATGGGACATAATTATGTCCTACAATCTCAGGACATTTGCCATTTGTAATATGTTTTGTCAGGACACAACTGCCCAAAGAGGGACTGTCCCTTGCAAAGTGGCACAGGTGGTAACCCTACCCCAGGTCTGCCATAGGGGTTGCAAACACAGAACAATGCCACCACCCACGCTGATGCTGGCAGTGGATATCCAACAATGAAGTGCCACAGCAGGGGATAGGACATGTATGTATAGTGTCACAGCACACATGTGCATGGGCATATACCGTCGATGTCATACGGAATGTGCGCACCACGTGCACGTATCCCACGCAGTAGGGGTGACTATGTCAATTATGTGTAATGCAAAGCTGTCATGATGGATATGTTCAGAAATCATAGACAGTATCACAGGCATAGCATGCATGATGGAGGGATAGCCTAATGTTATGTACATACACAAGATATGTATGGCCTGCACATATGGGACAATGTAGTAGCAGAATAGGTACCCGAAATGGAGGGAACAGCAAGTAACCATGTCCAAACGTTCCGTAGCAGGTGCAATGTGTGCCACAATGATGTCCAGCAGGGCCGTGTGTAAACACATGTGCAATGTACACAGTAGTGACACCCCCCCCCCATGGTAGTGTCCACTGAACGGCAGAAGTGGATGTCAACTGTTATGTCTATACAGTACGTCCGCTGTGGTGGTACCATGGGTCTGTGTCACCCTACCAGCAAGGGAGCTATCACATGACTAGTGACACAGTGTGCCCCTGTGGGATGTGCACAGGACCTATGTCCCACAGCACGGTGTGTGTCCAGTCTGTGGATGTCACACAGACGCCCAGGCCGAGCAATGTGGCATGTGTGCACACATGCAGGACTGCTCCTCCCACCCTGCCCACTGCAAACGCCATGTAGGAGTACTACATGCATCAGTACTGTGGAGAACATGGCCCATGGCAGAGTAGATTACACCCCTGTGTTAGTGGCATGCAGGTGAGTACAGATGTGTTACATGACTGTCATTTGCATATGTAAACTGTCTGAGCCGGGTAGAGATCACAGCATGACTATACTGAGACATGTAACGTTGTATCCATTGTGTAAGGTACACCACACATGTGTTATTGTAACACGGCCTGCGTGTACATGTGTGTATGGCACAGGTACAAGGGCACCCAAGGTATCAGCTAGACATACGGTCCAGAAATGCGTGGTCCTGCACATGTGTACCCACGCCATGGTGGAATATGGCAACCACAGCACCATGTGGGGCATGTGTGTGTACATCAACCATGTACAACGTGATATGCCTGTATAGGGACAGTATCCATGTGATACACACCGCATGACTGTCAGTATGCAAAGGTGATGTGTATGCACTATGTGTGATGTAACTGATGCAATGATATCTACATGATATATCTGCCACACTGACACCTGTATGGGTGTCAGCAACATGAGTAGGATGAGCTAGAATGCTGCCAGGTATGTAGAAGTGGTATATGTAGGCATGTACAGTACTGTGTGACAGCAGGTAGTGTACGTATGCAAATACTGAGCATGAGGGGCCACATGTCTGAGGACTGTGCAATGTCACACGTCCCTGACTTGTTGTAGTTAGCATGATATGTCTGCACCACTGTGTGAACTGTACAGTTGGCACATGGCGTAACATCCCGAGACATAGGGTACGATGTGATGCTGGATGTGTACATTGGCAATAGCATAAAGTGGAATGGTGCTGAAGGGCAAAGAGCGGATCATGTCTGATGTGATACCCTCTGTACCACCCCAACCACCCATGCAATAGTATGACAGGTGGCCAGCATGGGATGTGGTATGCTGTGGCGCACAGAAGCCCAACAAGGGTGCCAGTAAAGGCATGCAGGTAGTCAATGAGTGTGTGAAGCATGTATGTCAAGATGTGGCCCAGTGCCATACTGAATGGCCCAGTCATGGGTGTAGAGATGCAGCCCCATACGTGCAATGCAGTACCATCCATGTGTAGTGTGATAGATGTGGTAGTGTGGTGGTCAGGGTACACAACGTGCATGAATGGGCTAGCAGTCACTGCAGTGTGCTGCTGCAGAGACATGTAACAGCCAGGTTGGCGGGATACAACAACTATGGCGATTTGAGGTGACATTGGGACTGTGTTCCCGGACATAACATGTGCATGGCAGTACTATGTATGTGTCCACAGGGTTAATACAATGTCCAGCCAAGGATTGGAACCCTGTAGTGAGTGAGAGTGTGTATTGTTGGTAGGTACCCCATTGGCAGGCACGATGCCAGCAACATCTGTGTTGGCAATGCCTGCATGACTGTGGTATGCCGCATTGAATGTGGATGTAGTCAAACAGCAGAGACATACCACCACACTGCGTGAGGGCCCACACTGCAATGTCTGGCAGTCATGTGTAGGTAGCTAGCTGTGGAGTATGTCATGCACCATGAGGACACACCATGACTGTCAAGTGACACACCACACACAGGTGAACATAACTACCGTGCAACAGCCTGCACATGTGCCCATACAGCACGTGTGCATGGAACAGGAATACCACTGTGGCGTCTGTGAAAAGGCCAGTACCACCATGTCTCAGTGTGGAATAGCATGGTCCCTACCAGTGTGTAAATGTAGCAGAAGTGCACTGTGATCAGTGTTGGCATAGGCACGTAGACTGTCCATCGTACGGGGTGCCATGCCATCAACTACCTCTGTCAGTGGATGTCAGTAATACCGGCTGTAGAGTGTATGTACCATGCATGCTGCTATGGTTGTGTGTTTAGGGTGTGGCTAGCAGGGATGAGAAGCATGGATGTTCAGCAAACAGAGGGGGGATGTGTGTAGGCCTAGCACACAGACACATGGAGGTTTGGTGCATGCCGAGGGTAGTGTAGGTATGGTATGTGTCGTGTAATGTGTCACCCAGCTATGCGTACTGCATGGCCAAGCATGTGTGGGTACATGGGTGTCCATACTAGGGAAGGGCGTGTTGCTGGCAATACATAGCAGTAGCAACTGTCCTAGGTGCAATGTACAGTATGCCAACCCGACCGGCATGTAACCTGTGGTGTACAGTGTATTCACTGTCACGTGTCACAATGTGCGTAGCGGTCACGAACATGGGTATCTGAACATGGATTACCTATGATGCAATGTGTCATGGGAATATACAGTATGTGTGTAAATCACGGTGTGGTGTGGGAACCACCCACCCATGTGTGTTGCAGTCCAGGTATGTGCCTGGGAGGTATGATCTGTGTACAATCTGGACTGGCAGGTGTGCCGTGTAGGGCATGGAGGCAGGTCCCAGGCACTGCAGATAAATGACATGTGTGCTGTACTGTGTGTGCAGTGCTAGTGTACAGCACAGTGGAGGGTGTAAGCATTGTCACACATCACTGCATGCTGTGCCTACCTGTGACAGCCCTGCCGGAGACAGACATGTGACACCGCTGCACAGGCAGCATAGCATGTGAAGATGTACATGTGGGCTGCACACCTTAGGCAGATGTCCACAGGTCATGTGTGCCACGGTAGTGTGGTTGAACACGACTATCAGACTGGACAAACACCACATGCCTGCATAACTACAGTATGACCATAGTCAACAGTCCCAGTGACAGAGTAGGCCAATGTACACTATCCTTGCATGCAGACCACTGGCTACTGGACACCTGGCTAGACACACACCTGGAGGGTTAATTCACCATTGAGCCATCACATGTCCCAGTCCATGTGGGCCGTACAATGTCACCACAGGGTGGTCACAATAGCAGGTGGCAAGGCAGACACGGTGTACCAGGTGATGTGTCATGTGTGCATATGTCGACTAGCACAGCCGTTCACATGTCTGCAACATACTGGTGCACGATGTATACTGTTACATGATGAATGGAACTGCACTGTCACCCACTACAGGGCCATCTGACACAGGTGTGTTGTGACTGGTGTAACCCATGTTTGCACAGGATACACACTGCTGTTGTAGGCAGCCATGCTGGTGGCCACCAGTGATATATGCAGTGGTCATACAGACATACCGTACACAGTGTTCATGCAGGAATGTCCATTGTTGTGGACGATGTGCTGCTATGTGAATGTAGGTGTTTGTTGTGAATGTCACACATCCAGAAGACACCATCTGGTGCAGTCATGGTTGTCAACACCAGTACACACAGCCACAGCAGTCAGAACCCAGTCCTGACAATGTGTGTCAGTCACCCTCGTACTGTGTGACATATGTGCACATGGCGGAACACCTCCCACTGTCATCTAAGCTGGCTACATGATGGCTGGAATGTGCTGTAGAAATGTACAATGCTGGTAGCCCAATGAAGTACCTGGAATCAGAGACAGTACGCTATGTCAGCCATGTAAACCATGCACAACAATGACCGCCCAACAGACACAAACAATGCATTGACACATGGAACATTTGCACATGACAACCCCCAATGAGGTATGTTGCACATATTGATGTACAATTGTCATCTATGGCCATAGCATGGATGCAGACACACATACTCCACAGGTAGTACCATGTGATGTAGGTAGGGGGGCATTGCTCGTGTACATGTCACAGTAGCTGTACACACACATGTCCTGCATAGCCGTCATGTAGGGGTAGCTGTGGTATGTGACTACTGGACATGCCCATACAAATGACTATGTCCCACAGGAGATGTGTTAGGTGTGTACCACATGTGATGTGCTGACAACAAGCTGCGATGTGTACGGCTGCCGGTGTACCTGTGTGACATTGTCTGTGATGGGTGCAAAGGCACATAGTATCGTATTGCATGCACACAAGCCCCACATAGGTGCATAGCCTGAACATACAGTACAAGGAGTGTGTGGGATGATAGCAACCCACAGGTGGAGATGGGTATGGACGGCAGCCCACAACCACATGTGTGTGTACGGTGTTCACGTCCACGACACATGAGCATCTGAGAGGCTAGCGTCACAGCTGTACAGGGTCGCATGCATATATGTTCAGCAACATCCCTGTATGTCCCACCACTGGCCTGTGGACCGATGGACACCAACCAAATGTGCAGATATGAGATGTGCGAGACAGGAGATGTGGGAGGAGATGTGCAGGAGGGTGAACAGCCTGGGCGGATACAACCGCAGCTATCAGCAAATCCGCAGGCACTGCACAGACCTGATCCGGCATGCAAGACAGCGTGCCGCTGCAATCGCCAGGCAACAACGTGGGACAGGTGGTGGGCCACCAACCCAGCCCCCACTCACAGCCACGAAGGAGCTCCTGGCCAGTCTGGGGACACCCACGGAACAACACGCAGAAACACTTGCGTCCATCGTGGAGGTGGGTGTCTCCCGAACTATGAGCCTGGAGCCGACTGGTAAGTCAGTGTTGCATGTTTGTATGATAAACGACGTGTGTGGGTGTCATAGTACAACACATGATATAGCAATACATGCCAGGTATATGGCCACACAAGATGCAAACCATAGTATGCTATGTTGTGTTAGCAGACATGTGCATAGCACATGCTAACACACACATGCATGATGTGACATGCACAGTGCTGACCGTGGAGATAGTAATGGCTAATGTGTATACCTTTGTGTAATGTCTTTACAGGTACGTCTGGCGTGTCGCAAGGACAAGGGTCTGTTGCAGGTAAGTCTGTTGCTAGTCAAAGTCATGTTCTGCTGTATTGATATTCCCCATGTGTCTAGGCATGACATGCTCACCTGTGTGTGCCCCAGTCACGGTATACAGCTCGCACCACCCGACACACACCACCCATGTACAGTAGATACAACCGTTAGCGTAGAGTGGTATGACACCACACAACCTATTGGTGTGTTACGTGCATTCAGCTATGCATACAATGGTGTAGGTGTTACACAATGGCTGCATGTGTAGTATGCATTGGTATGCCAGTGCAGTATGCACACAGTACCACATAGTGAGCTGTGATCTGGCCAGAGCACAGGTGTTACCAATGTGACCCATGCCCCTGCATCGGTGCACGTTGTGACATGGCACATGCCATGTCCCATGCACGGATGTCTGGCTGCAGCATTGTCACACCATGACATGACCTATGCACAACATAGCAGACATCCACACTGTCAGCATATCCGTAGAATGTGACACCTCACACTAGTATGGTTGTATGTCACATGGGCCACCACAGGGCCGTGTGCATGATGTCTACCACACACAATTGTCAATGACTCAGACAGACAAGGCCATGGTCGATACCTACAGGCATGTTGCCACACAGCACATCCACAGTGGGTAGTCACTGTTGCACCCTGTACACACATAGTGGGTTCATCACTGTAGTGGACCCCCTGGACATCCGATGTAGTACACCAGTGACATGGAATGCCTCTCCACAGCTACTACAGGTGCCTCCAATGTCCACCATATACGTGCTGCTGAGCAGCTGAACTGACTTACAGACATGGCAATGTAATGCGTCCAGGTCACGCATCGCACAGACACATAGCTGTGTCCTGCTACTGTGCAGTGGCACAGAGCCCGCACTCCACACTGTACAGCTATGTACACAGCTCACAGCAAACGTACCTGCACAGACATCAGTGTTACCCATACATTGTATCTGTAGACTGTACACATAACACTGCACCGTGACAGCCGTTGTGATGTGGTGCATGCGGTGGGACACCATCGTCACATGTCCACATGTTTGCGGTGTACATTACATAGTGTCTTCAGCCATGTGTACTCTCAACTCGCCCGTGGCCACACGGTGTATCATGCTGATGCATGCGAACTACCATGAATGTGTGTACTGCATGCCTACTAAATGACACCTGCCTGTTGTACTGTCCCCACCAGGGCAGTGTACATACTGCCACTATGAATGTCTGGTCTGCATTCACTGGTCTGTGTTGTGTGAATGCTGCATGCCACCTGCATTATCACATGCATGCTGTGTGTGTGTGTGTGTGTGTGTGTGTGTGTGTGTGTGTGTGTGTGTGTGTGTGTGTGTGTGTGTGTGTGTGTGTGTCTGTATTGTAACCGATGGTATGTCTTTGTATTGACAGGTGCTGTAGGTGAGTTCACCTCCTGCGGTCAATCTGATGCTAGTGTCCCCACAGATACTAGTGGTGATGACCATGTGCATGAGGCACAGGCAGGGTCGTCACAGGCAGACACTGTGCCACCGGAGAACATCACACATACGCCTTTCAACCCCGCACGGTTCAGATGCCGACACATACCCCAACACCGTTGCCCAAAGATGACGGTCAGTCAGCGTCTCTTGGCCCCGAGCAGGAATGTGTGGTGGCTGCAGAAGGTGTGGGTACACACGATGTTGCCAGTGTAAGGACTGGTGCTGTGCCACGCAGGCATGTGGCAGGTGCTGCTCGTAGGGGAGCACCGCTAGACATACACCTGCCGCAGGGTGCAGCAGCTGGTATAACCAGACGCATGTTCCAGACTGTAATGGCGGGCGCACGCGTGCCGAATGGCAGAACCAGGAAGGGCAGAGGCTGCAGAGGTCCGCAATCCATACCTTGAATGACAACATCCAGGCATTGGCGAATGCACAACAGCATCTTGCCGATGTTCTGGATAGGAGATTGGGTGACATGGCTGGTATCCTCGACGAGGCATGGCCATCCTTGAGCGTCGCCAGTCCGTGCAGGAACCCCAAGTAGGGGTGAGGCATAGGGCACGTGGGCGTGTGCCAGCAACACCACCTGCTGCAGGTCAGCGTGTGCGTGCCACCTCCCATGCCCACCCAGACAGTGCTGGTAGCAGCAGCAGTGCAGCTGCTACTACACCATCCACACCAGGACAGAGCAGGCCACGTGGGCGTGGCCCTGGGCCCCGTCGTGGGCACGTTTCCAGCGGACATGTGACATCGGAGAGTGGACAGTCCGTACCTCCACCCGGTCGTGCCCGTGCGACCCCTGGCAGGCGTGGGTCACGTCGCCGCGGACACAGTGAGCCGTAACATCTGCATTGTACAGTCAGGGGCTGCTATGCATACCACGTGTAGGCATCACAGATGACTGAACTGTGTACACACACACCCACACACAGCAGACACAACTGTAGGGCTCCACCACACCCACATGCAATCTACATAGTCATGCCCACTCAATGCACAGGCCCTTACACACACATGATGTCATCCATTGGTACAGCCCATGCCTGTGGCACACATATCACCCTGTGCATATGATGAAGTCTCTGCCGCATAACTGTGAGCTACACCATCACTGCACGGTTAAGCTAACATATTCTGATGCACAGGGTGGACACGATAGTGAGAGGTGTATGTGATACCTGTGTCCGCATAGTGCGTGATGTGTGTGTGTGTGTGTGTGTATGGCTGGTGACAGGTGTGTATGTGATGTGGGTTGTGCACGGACATCATGCAGCAGACATACCATGCAGGACAGGTGCAGCATTCATTGATATGTGTACACAGTATGTGTGGTGGTTACATGTGTAGCACCATGTCGGTGCAGTTAACCCGTATGATACTGATGGTGTACTTGCACGTGCCTACTGGGAGCACTGTAATTAGTTCCCCACGTGTAGTTGTGGGGTACCCACAGGCATGTCTGGCAACATCAGCATAGCACAGTTACCTGCATCCGGCATGGACCCCTACATAGGTACATAGGCGCACATGAACGTAACAGGATATGTGCCCTATGACATGTGTGGACCTAGCATGACTGTGTGTGGCGTCTAACACCCCTCAGGATGGGGATGCCATATCCATCAGTCCCCAGTCCCTGGTCTAGCAGTGACACACAGATGTTGCCTGGCGATAACTATCGCCACACATCCACACGTCATTAGCAGTCCTGGACGAAGGCAGTCAGGGCCTTTCCTTCACATGGCCTGGCACTCCTCCCCGTGTTGTAGGGGGTGTCTGGCCGTTAACCCTGTTCCCCCAGCACGTCTCACTCATCTTTGTGTTGAGGTGTTTGACAGTCGCTTCTGTGCCCGTGTTTGCATGGAGACTGGGAGGTGGAATGTGCCCATGTCACCCAGGTCAGACATGGCCGTGTATGCCAGGCACAGATCACCACGGAGCAGATGTGCTGTGAAGATTTACAGCCGGTGTCCCCTTGCGTGCAGCGTGTGACACATGTCCTAGCACCATCATCCCCCTCTTGTGGAACGTTTGCGGTCCTTCCGAGTGCTGCAGGCGCCAGGTTAGCTACAGGCCACATGTGCCATTGCGCAGTCATTGCTCTGGTGTGTGATGTGTACAGGGGTACAATGAACACCCCTGATGTGGTTGCGATTCCATCCAGACCAGGAGGCCACAATGGAATGTCTTCACACCCACATTGCCATTGTGTGTGTTGACAGAGGTTGCCGACAGGTGTGGTAGCCATTTCCTGAACATGTCCACCATCTTTAATGGCGTACCACCTACATGTGACATTGGGACGAACATGTCCTTCACACTGGGTAGTGCTGCACCTTCTCTGGCATTTAGTAGCAGGCCATGGCTCTGGCACCAGTCATCCATGTCTATGACGCCCTAGGTGGATGTCCGTGTAACGTGGGGTGTTGGGTATGTTGGCGGTGCGTAGTCATCTGCATACCTTGTCTGCTACAATCCCCTATGATTGCATGCACATTGGAAGGTCGGATGCCATATGGCAGGGGGCCCAGGAGTGAGCCCTGTGGGCCTCCACTGGGTCCAGATATGAGTGTGACAAGGCACCTTGAGCACCAACCCTGTGTGGTGTGACCTCCAACCTGACTGAGAAGCATCGGGTGACATATGTCCCCACATGTATGCTGGCGAGCCTTTCCATGGGTCCCATGTGTGTGCTCTGAACGCTCCCACCAGGTCATGGTACTGTGTGCAAACCCGTATCCCCATCAATGGCCTTGGTGACCACACCAGACAGGACGAGCAGGTTCGGGAGGCAGGATCCGCCCTTGACTATGTAGTTGTGGGTATGTTCCGGTATTGGCTGTACACCGCTATCTGTAACCATGGCCACCTGTATGGACCTCCCTACAGCTTTGCAGACAAGGCTTGTCAAGCGTATAGGGTGTGGCTGCCGACAGTCCATAAGAGCACTACCCTGGCATAGTGGGACCACAGATGCCATATGGCATCCATTGGGGACATAGCCCATAGTAAGGCTAACATGACACAGTGGCCGCATGTGTGGGCCGAGGGCCTCAATGAGGATGGGTAGCACACAGCCAGGGACACTATCGGTGCCCATTGCTGACGTGTCAACCACCATAGAGATATGGGATCACTCCAGGCCATGTGAGATGTCTGGGAGGATACACTCTGGTGGGATGGATATGTTCCCTCTTGGGGGGGGGGATGTATGCATGGAACATGTCCGCTGGTTTGCAGACAATGTCTGTGGGTGCAGTGACTGTTGTACCATTCTGGACCATTTCCAGCCAAGTCTATGTGCCCCCAACCATGTCCTTACCACAGTTAGGGAAGGCCCTATGGTTGTCTCATGTGCCCTCTGCAGTACCACTCCCACAACCGGCCGTGGATGATGGTATGTGGGGCCGTATGGTGACGCCGGTATGAATGGATGTTGGTTTCCCTGGTACTGTCATTGCTCTGCCATGTATTAGCTCCAACTGTTGATGTACAGGTAGTCAGTGGCTGCGGTCCACCACACCATGTGCCTACCTGTGGTGGACAAGGTCCTGATGTCATCATGTTTGCCTGTTGCAGACATGCATGTGGGTGCTCAGAGAAGGCATTCGTTAGGCGTTTGCCAGTCTGGCCTGTGTTCAACACTGGCATGGAGGACTTGTAGGGTACCACACCGGTCGTATGATGTGTGTGGTTTTCTGTGGAGAGGTCATCACTGAGGTCCCCCATGCTGGTGTTGGTTACAGGATGTGGATGACCAGTGGATCCACTATACGGTCTTGCATCACCATTGAGGGCTGTACATCCTGTGTGGGGCATATCCTCACCATGTGTGATGGGCAGAACTGTCAGACATCCCCCCTAGTATGTATGGTGCATGGCTGTTTAACAGTGGCCAGGTGTGTGAACACCTGGGACCGCTAGCGTAGTGTGTTGTGCCATGGGTAATGTTCCCAGGCTATGTATGGGTGGTTCATGTCACCCAATACGGTGCTGTTGTGAGAGCATGCCCACTCACCAGTGTCCTCAGGACATCTGTGAAGGTATCCTGTGTTTGGGAGGGTTGTCTGTAGCATGCAACAAACTGTAGGCCAGTCCTACACATGGTTAATTGCACCTAGATATTCGCCGCAGCAACGGCCACGTCTGTGGCATGGCCGGGTTGCTGTTGTGTGGCTGGACACACAGGACGGTCCACATTCCGCCACCCATGCCGTCGCACCATGTGTATGCATGTCTGCTCTGTGCCGACTCTAAGTGTCTGAGCATGCCCAGTAGGCAGCTGTGTAGATAGACACACAGCACAGTGCACACCCCACCCGTCTGCAGTTATACCCCGGGTGCATGCCTCTATCCCCTACGCAACGGCCACGTCTGTGGCATGGCCAGGTTTCTGTTGTGTGGCTGGACACACACGACGGTCCACATTCCGCCACCCATGCCGTCGCACCATGTGTATGCATGTCTGCTCTGTGCTGAGTCTAAGTGTCATGCCCAGTAGGCAGTGATGTACTGATCAGTAGTTACTTGGTATTCCCGACTGCAGCACTAACGTGTTACTGTACGGCGACCTTGGGATGGTAACAGACTGCGTGACTGCGCACTCTGTCCTAACTCCCGATCGGGCGCATTGCCTCTGCAAATGATACCACTCACATAGGGCTATGCCTCCTGACAGCGCTCTGCTCAGTAAACTCGGTAGCGTGTTCTGTAAATGCTTCATACTGTAGTGTGTTCATGTAGATAGGCGTAGGTTCGTCCCCCGTCCCTTCCGTGTGTGTGTGTGTGTGTGTGTGTGTGTGTGTGTGTGTGTGTGTGTGTGTGTGTGTGTGTTTCCAGCTGCCTCTGCGACTGATCATGCTTTTAGACGCTCCGCAACACATGCCTTGGCTATTGCCAACTATTGTCTTGCGGGTGACGTCAGCAGCCTACAAGTATGCGTGTGACAGCGCTCTGTTCAGTAAAGTCGGTAGCGCGTTCTGTAAATGCTTCATACTGTAGTGTGTTCATGTAGATAGGCGTAGGTTCATCCCCGTCCCTTCCGTGTGTGTGTGTCTCTGTGTGTGTGTGTTTCCAGCTGCCTCTGCGACTGATTATGCTTTTAGACGCTCCGCAACACATGCCTTGGCTATTGCCAACTATTGTCTTGCGGGTGACGTCAGCAGCCTACAAGTATGCGTGTGACAGCGCTCTGTTCAGTAAAGTCGGTAGCGCGTTCTGTAAATGCTTCATACTGTAGTGTGTTCATGTAGATAGGCGTAGGTTCGTCCACCATCCCTTCCGTGTGTGTGTGTCTCTGTGTGTGTGTGTTTCCAGCTGCCTCTGCGACTGATTATGCTTTTAGACGCTCCGCAACACATGCCTTGGCTATTGCCAACTATTGTCTTGCGGGTGACATCAGCAGCCTACAAGTATGCGTGTGACAGCGCTCTGTTCAGTAAAGTCGGTAGCGCGTTCTGTGAATGCTTCATACTGTAGTGTGTTCATGTAGATAGGCGTAGGTTCGTCCCCCGTCCCTTCCGTGTGTGTGTGTCTCTGTGTGTGTGTGTTTCCAGCTGCCTCTGTGACTGATTATGCTTTTAGACGCTCCGCAACACATGCCTTGGCTATTGCCAACTATTGTCTTGCGGGTGACGTCACCAGCCTACAAGTATGCCTCTGACAGCGCTCACGTCAGTTAACTCGGTAGCGCGTTCTGTAAATGCTTCATACTGTACTGAGTTCATGTAAATAGGCGTAGGTTCATCTCCCGTCCCTTCCGTGTGTGTGTGTTTCCGTTGCTTTCGCAAATACAACTGAATAAGCAAATCCTTAAAGTGTTCACAATCAACAGTGTGATATTTAAAATCATGTTAAGACTCACATTGTTGATTGTGAACATTCTTAGACATAGCTTTTTTTCTGCACACGTTGTGGAAACAACGAAAACGTTGCATGTTTTAATGAACTGTTTAAATGTTACGACTTGTGTTGTGTCGAACTACGGGACTATTCTTGCTGCAGGTTGCTGGTTTGTTTGTGTTTCATAGTACAATATCATGTAATACGTGTGTTCATAGTATGCTTTCTGTGATGTTGACATGTGTGTGTTTCGTTAGCAGACGTCTCTGCTTTCTATGCTGTGGCTACATCTCCATTGCTCGCATAGACAGTGACAAATGGAAGTGTAAGGGTGGACATTTAAAGCCTGGATACTTCCATGTTATGTGTAAGTCTCACGGGGCCAACGGGTGATAGCGCATACATGTCTATGAAGTACCTTTGGATACCATATGCGACCTGTCGTGGACGAAATGTTTAAGTTGACTGTTCCATCTACCTATGTGTGACATGGTTTGTGGCCATAGGGTGCCAGCAAGTCTTCCCTGTTCATTGGGTGTTTGCCATGGTCTATTGACATCAATCCTATTAATTCACCGAAGGATGTCTTTCATTGGTGGCAACACCATAGTTTGACCATCGTATGTCATTTCCAGCAGACGTGGAGATTGTGCCATTGGTATGTTTACACAGGTGACCCATCTGTTCCACTGTATGGAAGCGTGTGATCCCCATAGATGTGCTGGCAGATTGAGTGCTGTGTACGCCGGTATCTGCCCAGCGGTCTGGCTTTGAATGGGGAGTGTCTACTGTAGACCCTATCTGTATTCCCTGGGTTATGCCTTGCAACAGCTGTGGGATTCCCCCAGGTTTGCAGCTATGGGTGCCATCTTGGCCGTACGTTTGTCCATCCATGGGAACTGCCTACTGGACACTAGTATCGGGCTGTCAACATTTCACAGCTGCATTCTCCATTTCCCGTGGATGATCGGTATTAGTATTGCGGAGTAACGCATATGCCATGGCCACGTCCGCGCACGGGCGGACAACGGAATCATCTGCCAGCCCCCACCGACACCCATTTTTGCATACCCACGATCCCATGTCTGCAACCTTCGACAGTACCCCTTGCACACCCTTCATGTGTGCGGAAATGTGATGTCTACGTACGTGTATGGACGCAGCAGCCTGGGGAGTCCTATTCATATGTCCTGCATTTCATGGACGGCTGTCATCACCCTTGAAGACGCTTGTGGTGCATATATCTACCTGTGCCGTAGTCACGGCTGTCACCTCTTCCGGTTCACACTATGCTGCCCACACTTACTTAAGGAGTAATTTTTGGGTCCTGCAATGGACACCGATGTGCATATGTAAAGTTTAGAACATGTTGGACTGTGTCCATTCGGCCAGTGGGTTTGACTGCCGCCGTATGTTCCCCAGTCCTGGATGTCTGTCCGCCTACCCATATTATGTAGTGCTACGGAACCCGTGTCCTTCCACAATTTACCCATATGGTGTTACTGTAGTACTGCAGGTTGGCAACTGCTTTAAGTAATCCTCAGAGGTACCATTGTGAACTATCCGCCACTGTATTGTCATTATAACACAGCCGGTACATGTAGAACCTATTTATTCATGACAGTATGTTATTTATGTGTGGGAACGCCATATATTAACCATAGTATGACCTTCCTAGTTGACGTTGTTGGTGTGCCATTAATATGTGTTCCACAGGTCGCACGTATGTTCCGCAGAGTGGAAGCGGCTGATTCCCACATACTTGATAGCACCTTGGCTGCTGTGTACGCTGGGATTCGCATGGCAGGATGGATGTCTACGGGGTGTATCTACTGTTGTTTCCATCTGTATGTCCTGTGTTATGCCTTACTACGGCTGTGTGATTCCACCAGGTTTGCTATTATGGGTGCCATCTTGTCCATACGTTTGTCCATCCTTGGGAAATGCCTACAGGACACTGATGTAGGGCTGAACACATTTCACACCTGCCTTTAGCATTACCCAGTGGATGCTTTGCATCCTTAGTGGGGACTAAGGCACGTCCTGTACCCGCAGCCCTCCCACGGGGCGGGACAACGGATTATCTGCCAAACAACACCGAGCCCCATTTTGCATACCCAGGATACCATGGCTGCAACCCCCCACGGTACGCATGACACATCCTTCATGTGTGCGGAACTGGGATATGGACGCACATGTATGGACACGGCAGTCTGGGGACCTCTGTTCATATGTCCTGCATGTCATGGACAGGTATCATCAACCTTAAACACGCTGGTGGTGCATATGTCTAGCTGTGCCGTAGTCACGGTTAGTATTCTGATTGGCCGTCCGATGGATAACGGAGCAAACGCGCCGTAATTTTGGAGTCCTACAATGGACACCGATGTGCATTTGTAAAGTGTAGAACGTGTTGGACTGTCACCATCTGGCCAGTGGTATTGACTGCCGCTGTATGTTCCCCAATCGTGGATATCTGCTTGACTACCCATCGTTTGTATTACATGGCCTATCTATATCCACGTGCCAGTATGCGGAAATACAGCAAACCTTGCGCCCTGCCCATCTTCATAAACGACATTATGGAACATATATCGGCAAAACAGACACTGTCAAATCACGATAGACTCCACAGTGAAAGGATACTGAGCTCTTTCACCTACTAACATGGGGCATCGTCGGAGTACGGAATGCATGACATAGCCGTCCCTTATACACTTCCTTCAGAGTCGGTTTAAAGCGAAATAATCAATAAACCTGCTCATAGTTAGGTGGACAGTGCTCCAAGTCTTGATTATAACGTGACATATACATATCAGTGTTGCATGCCTTACTTCATGGAAACAATAATACGGCAACAATGTGTTAATATATATACAATATTGGTAAATACAATCAGTATCCTGACACATAGTTGATAATTGTTGTGAGTGCACCTTAGAATGTAGTGTGTTGATCAGGATATTGTATATCAATGTGTATAATAGTAGCATTACGATAACAAAGCATGGAATCAATAAGTACTATTTAAGCATAAATTTTACAATTATGAATGTAAATGTGTGGAGGAGACATCCTTAACCTTCCCTGGTTCCACTGGATCACACACGCACACTTTCGCATGTCCGGATTGTGGGTTACGCGCGCACATGCATATCCGTAGTCCGTTTATATATGTTTACAGTGTCTGTGTGGTTACGTGTTTTGCGTTAGGTGTGACTATTCCGGTAACATATGTCTGATCCGGTTGACGGACGTGTGCAGAAAGCACTTACAGCTTTATATATGTAACAGTCTTTGCAGCATGGACGCATTACGTACACGTGCACATCTACATGTTCTATAGTCGTAATTCAAACGTGACTGCATTCACGTTTGCCGGTTACTGTGACCAGTACACGTTAGCTGTTCGTTGTCATTAATATGCATACCCATGGTACCTATGTACATTTACATACCCCCCCCCCGCACACACGCACGTCACAGTTATCCATTCTCCTGCTGGGAAAGGTGCGGTACTGCATGTTGAACATTCCTAATTCCCCCTCGCTCATGGCCCAGGATGCATATGTCGTCACCGCAGGGCTGTTCAGATGACAGGTGCTTATATCCCATACGCATACAGGCCTTCGATTGTCAGGGTGTTGCTGTGGTGCTTTGGGTTTTGTCTTGTCCGCCCACTGTACGGGACTGCCCTGACCCTGTATGAATGTTAGATGAGTCACATGGGCACGTTTTGTCCGTGTCCATGGTACCATGTCACGGCCCCCCCCAATTATTCGTAACCGCAGGCGCCGATTGGCCGGTGTACCCGTTGTAGATCTTGTTATACTAATTGCACATGGTCTGGTCGAACGGACCAATTTCCATTACTAACCCTCCATATGTATGGCCTGTGTCGCAATATTACAAGGGTTTACCATTGCGTGACGGCTTTCACTGAGCCACAGACATGTCCGTTGCTTGGTTTGGGCCGGTTCCGCTGTGCTACACACATTTAACATGGCGGAACAGGTTGAACAGCTCAGCCACGAGGACATCGGGTTCTCCGTCGCTGTTTAGTATTGAATGTCTATGTGGAGTTTGTTTCACAAAGCGAGACAATGTCGACATTGTTAACGGACATCTCGCGCAGTACATCCGCACCACCGCGGGTGACGTATGTCTGCCTTTGGGCGGCGAACAGGCATTATGCTGTGCCATTATGTCTGGGGATATATGGTTTCTTGACATAGATGATATGCCATACTAGCAATGACCCTAGCAATGACCCGCGTCTGGGTGTGGGTACTGCTGTATTACCCACGGGAAGAGTGGCCTTAGGTTAAGTGGTGCCCTAGGCAGAAGTTGCCACCGATACATCACCCGCTACCCCCCTCCTAGTCTACCTACACCAAATAGAGTCTGGAAAGGTGCCCCGAGTAGAGCAACGCCCTAGACGGCTACCTACTTGGCCTATGCTTAAGGCCGGCTATGTGTGTGGTCCCTTGGGCATCGGACTCGAACGCCACGTCTGCCGTGGGTATGTCCAGCATTACCCACATCCAGCCCCAAGGCAGTCAACACAGCATCCATGGGTCCAGATGGTGTCCCAGCTGTGTACTCCAGGAACTCTATCGGGAATTAAACCCACACTTAGGACAGCTGTTTAATCTTAGCCTCACCTCAGGATACGTACCCGAGTAGTAGCACAGGGCGACTGTAGTCACACTCCACATAGATGGTGCCTCCACTGACCCTGGTTATTACCATACCATTAGTTTGACAAGCCTTATCTGCAAAGCCATGGAGATGGATCATAATGGAACACATAGATAAAGACATAGGGGACTGCATACTTTGGATACAACCCAGTTTAGCTTGGTCAGAGTCAGATCATGCCTTTACACGTGTTTCACTTTGTAGAATCAGTCACCAAGGCCATTGATGAGGGTAAAGCAGTCCATACAGCCTACCTCAACCTGGCAAAGGCCTTCGACACAATACCCCCTCGGGTATAATTGATAAACCCGTCATCTTGAATGTAAATCCATACATCGCCATATGGGTTGCAAACTGGCTAAGTCACAGAACACACATGGCCATAGTTGCTGGCCATGTCATACTCACAGCCAGTCACAGGTGGTGTCCCATGGGGCTCAGTCCTGGGTCCACTATTTCTCAGCATCTACGTTTCCAATGTACATGCATACACAGGGGGGTTATGGGTGACAATGTTTGCAGATGACTGCAAACCGGGTGCCAAAGTCAGACACACATCTGACACAGATATCCTTCAGGAGTGCCTCACAGATGTGGATAAGTGGTACCAGAGACATGTCCTACAGCTAAATGCCAGGAAATGCATAGTCATACCCTTCGGGAAGAACAAGGTTACCCCTAGCTACCATATAGGTGCCAATCCACTGAGCACAGAGGGGGTTACCAGTGATCTGGGGACCCAGGTTGTTGTTAACCGTTCGTTAGACACACATGTTGCTAACATAGTTAGGTAGACCTTCCACATTGCCCACATCATCATGAAGGGATTCACATCTAGATCAGGGGAGGTCATTGTCCCCTTGTACTCATCACTCATTAGACCTATGATTGGGTACAATGCCCCGTTCAGAATGTATCTGACCCAACACCTGCAGCAGCTGGAAAGGCACCAACAGTTCATCGACAAACAGATGCAGGGTCTCAGGTATATGTGTTATACTGACCAACTGAAAGAATTCCAGCTGTATACAGTTGCATACCACTTGCCCAGAGGTGACCCGTGCCTGGCATACAAGGCTATGTCGAACCCAGATCTGATGACTATGCTTCACGTAAAAGTTAGATCTCTCAGAACCACAAGGGCAGCTGACGTACACCTTGACACTGTCATTAATCGAACGTGTTGTTGGGACAGATTCATCACCCAGACACTCACTATGCTGTGGAACAACATCCCAGTACATGTGAGGGCAAGCACCTCGCTGGCCTTGTGTTAGTATTTAGACATGGATGTCTGAATTGATTTATTTAAGTAACCTTCTAAATGAATATTTACATTAGCACATTGTGAATCTTTACATTTCGTTGGTCTATTTTACATTAGTCATAATCATACGGTTTATGTGTATATATTATGGTTCATTTATATTACTAGGTGTCTGCAGTTCTGTTAATATATTGGCACAATCCGTAGGACATATATATGTATCTTACACAGTCAGACATTTGGAAAACATTTTATGTTGGTTCATCTTTCATATATGTACATATATTTCTATTTTCCGATGAAGACTGTACCTTTCAAGCAATGTCTGATGTCCTCACTGTGTGGAATCTGTAACCCAAGTAAGGTTTGTTTGCTTGTTTGCCTTTAAGGCATGTAATTAGTACCTAGCACATCTAATTTACTGACCAATTAAGGCTTTTAAATGTAGTAGGTTGGACTGCATTGTATGTATTCTGAATAAGTCTGCTTATGAAGCAGACGAAGTGGGCTCCAATAGACTATGGTGACTGCCTTTAATTCTTGGTGTGCTCTGAGTGGTCACTGACGGTCTCTACAGTACCTCGTCTTTGCTTTGGACTTCATCGGCTGGTTGTCTGTGTTTGTTGTATGGGGAATGTCAACTGTAGTCCCTATGTGTATTACTTGTGTAATGCCTTACTACGGCAGTGTAATTCCACCGGGTTTGCAGTTATGGGTGCCATCTTAGTCATACGCTTGTCCATCCACGTGAATTGCCTACTGGACACTGGTATAGGGCTGTACACATTTCACACCTGCATTTTGCATTCTCCGGTAGATGGTTTGCATTATTAGCGGAGAGTGAGGCATGTGCAACGCACACATCCCTCCCACGGGGCGGGACAAAGGATTGCCTGCGAAACAACACCGAGGCCAGATTCTACATACCCAGACTCCCTTGACTGCAACAGTGGACAGTACCCATTACACATCCTTCATGTGTGCGGGACTGTGGTGTGGACGCAGTTCAATGGACCCGGTACCCTGGGTATTTCTGTGCATGTGTGCTGCATTTCATGGACAGCTATCATCAACATTGAACACGCTTGCGTGCATATGTGTACCTGTGACGTGGTGACGACAATGAGATCACGTGAGTAATGCAGGAAGCTAGCGGGCATTCTCTGAATAGAATTCTTGGGTCCTACAATGGACACCGATGTGCATATGTCAAGTTAGATGTTGCTGGACTGTGTCCACCTGCCCAGTGCTTTTCACTGCTGGTGTATGTTCGCCAATCGCGGATGTCTGTTTGACTACCCATTCCACATGGTGCTACATAACCAGGTGATATAGTACTGTGAACAAATGACATACATCCAAAGATGCTGGTTAGCAACTGCTTCATATAAACCTCAGACATCCCAATGGGACATATCCGTCACTGTATTTCCAATATAACACCACCGGAACATGTTGATTACCTATGTATTCATTTAACCATGTTGTCTTCATAGGTGGGAATGCCATAGTTTACATATCCTACCTGACGTTGTGTGTGCCATTAGTATGTGTTCCACAGATCGCACATCTGTTCCGCTGTACGGTAGCGGGTGCTCCTCATTCTGTTGCTGGCAGATTGAGTGCTGTGTACGCCGGTGTTGGCACGACGATCCGGCTTTGTATGTGGAATGTCAACTGTAGTCCCTATGTGTATTTCCTGTGTTATGCCTTACCGCGGCTATGTCATTTACCCGGGTTTGCAGTTGTGGGTGCCATCCCGGCCATACGGGTGTCCATCCATGACAATTGCCTACTGGACACTAGTATAGGGCTGTACACATTCCACACCTACATTTAGCATTCTCCGGTGTATGGTTTGCATTATTAGCGGAGTAAGGCAGGTGCTACGCACATCCCTCCCACGGGGCGGGAGAAAGGATTGCCTGCGAAACAACACCGAGCACAGAGTCTACATACCCAGAATCCCTTGACTGCAACAATTGACAGTACCCATTACACATCCGTCATGTGTGCGGGACTGTGATGTGGACGCAGTTCTATGGACCCGGTACCCTGGGTATTTCTGTGCATCTGTGCTGCATTACATGGACAGCTATCAGCAACATTAAACACGCTAGAGGTGCATATGTGTACCTGTGACGACAATGAGTTCAGTTAGGTGATGAAATAAGGCGGCATTCCTGTCTTTAGACAAATTTTTGGGTCCTACAATGGACACCACTGTGCATATGTAAAGTGTAGAGCTTGTCGGACTGTGTCCTTGTGAGCAGTGGGTTTCACTGATACTGTGTGTTCAGCAATCGCGGATGTCTGTTTGACTACCCATTCCACATGGTGCTACATAACCAGGTGATTTAGTACTGTGGACAAATGACATACATCCAAAGATGCTGGTTAGCAACTGCTTCATATAAACTGCAGACATCCCAATGGGACATATCCGTCACTGTATTTCCAATATAACACCACCGAACATGTTGATTACCTATGTATTCATTTAACCATGTTGTCTTCATAGGTGGGAATGCCATAGTTTACATATCCTACTTGACGTTGTGTGTGTGCCATTAGTATGTGTTCCACAGGTCGCACATCTGTTCCGCTGTACGGTAGCGGGTGCTCCTCATTCTGTTGCTGGCAGATTGAGTGCTGTTCACGCCGGTGTTGGCATGACGGTCCGGCTTTGTATGTGGAATGTCAACTGTAGTCCCTATGTGTATTTCCTGTGTTATGCCTTACCACGGCTATGTCATTTACCTGGGTTTGCAGTTGTGGGTGCCATCCTGGCCATACGGGTGTCCATCCATGACAATTGCCTACTGGACACTAGTATAGGGCTGTACACATTCCACACCTACATTTAGCATTCTCCGTGTATGGTTTGCATTATTAGCGGAGGGTAAGGCAGGTGCTACGCACACATCCCTCCCACAGGGCGGGAGATAGGATTGCCTGCGAAACAACACCGAGCCCAGAGTCTACATACCCAGAATCCCTTGACTGCAACAATTGACAGTACCCATTACACATCCGTCATGTGTGCGGGACTGTGATGTGGACGCAGTTCTATGGACCCGGTACCTTGGGTATTTCTGTGCATCTGTGCTGCATTACATGGACAGCTATCAGCAACATTAAACACGCTTGCGGTGCATATGTGTACCTGTGACGACAATGAGTTCAGTTAGGTGATGAAAGAATGCGGCATTCCTGTCTTTAGACAAATTTTTGGGTCCTACAATGGACACCACTGTGCATATGTAAAGTTTAGAGCTTGTCGGACTGTGTCCTTGTGAGCAGTGGGTTTCACTAATACTGTGTGTTCAGCAATCGCGGATGTCTGTTAGACTACCCATTCCACATGGTGCTACATAACCAGGTGATTTAGTACTGTGGACAAATGACATACATCCAAAGATGCTGGTTAGCAACTGCTTCATATAAACCGCCGACATCCCAATGGGACATATCCGTCACTGTATTTCCAATATAACACCACCGGAACATGTTGATTACCTATGTATTCATTTAACCATGTTGTCTTCATAGGTGGGAATGCCATAGTTTACATATCCTACGTGACGTTGTGTGTGTGCCATTAGTATGTGTTCCACAGGTCGCACATCTGTTCCGCTGTATGGTAGTGGGTGCTCCTCAGTCTGTTGCTGGCAGATTGAGTGCTGTGTACGCCGGTGTTGGCACGGCGGTCCGACTTTGTATGTGGAATGTCAACTTCAGTCCCTATGTGTATTTCCTGTCTTATGCCTTACCGCGGCTGTGTAATTTACCCAGGTTTGCGGTTGTGGGTGGCATCTTGGGCATACGGTTGTCCATCCATGACAATTGCCTACTGGACACTAGTATAGGGCTGTACACATTTCACACCTGCATTTAGCATTCTCCAGTGGATGGTTTGCATCATTAGCGGATAGTATGGCAGGTGCTACACACACATCCCTCCCACGGGGCGGGACAAAGGATTGGCTGCGAAGCAACACCGAGCCCAGAGTCTACATACCCAGAATCCCTTGACTGCAACAATCGACAGTACCCATTACACATCCTTCATGTGTGCGCGACTGTGATGTGGACACAGTTCTATGGACCCGGTACCCTGGGTATTTCTGTGCATCTGTGCTGCATTACATGGACAGCTATCATCAACATTAAACACGCTTGCGGTGCATATGTGTACCTGTGACGACAATGAGTTCAGGTACGTATTGAAAGAAGACGTGAATCTGGTATGATGTCAATTTTTGGGTCCGACAATGGACACCACTGTGCATATTTAAAGTGTAGAGCTTGTCGGACTGTGTCCTTGTGAGCAGTGGGTTTCACTGATGCTGTGTGTTCAGCAATCGCGGATGTGTGCTTGACTACCCATACTGTGTAGTGCTACAGGAACCATGTCTTCCGACACCAGAACCCAATGCTATACATCCAATGTTGCAGGTTAACAACCACTTTCATACCATACCCAGAGGTCACGATTGGGAGGTATTGCCACTTTATTATCGGAACAACACCCCAGACTGTGTACATCACGGGAACTTTAGGCCAGTCTTACCGGCCATTTGCAATTGTAATTAGCAGACACGTGTCAATACATGTATGATAAGACATATTGTCATGCAGAAGTTGATCTATGTTATTTGGACATTGGCTTCTGCTTTTGGCATCCGTTGCTGTGAGTGTTGCCAGTTACCATACACATTGCTTGCTCAGAGGCAGACTACACAATTCTGCACACTACTGTGGTCTCCTTTAAGGACCCTGAGCCAGTGGTCGATACGGCAGCCACTGCATCAATCACATTTGCCATCTACCAGTACCTACAGGACTGCATGAGCCAGGCATTCACTTACCCAACTGTGGTTCATTGTACCAATGCCAAGCATACAGTGTGGTGTACCCCAGCCATACACAGGATGTACAACACGAGGAGGTGGCTACTACAAGGTGGAGCAGACACCTTGTGAGGTATGACACCCTTGGTCATCATATGTGTAGAGTTACACACTGTCATGAAATTGTCCAGGGCACATTCCACAGATATACCTACATGGACCTGGCTAACAATCATACCACCTTCAGTTGCTATGCTCGACACCTGGGAGCTCACTCCCACATATGCTCTGACTGGGTTCACATAGAGGTGGGGTTTACTCAACATACACACATTGCCAACATACAGGCTGACAAGTCCAGTGAGGACATCTCCACACCCTCCCCCACACATGAGGAGATGCGTGTACCAGTGGTTTGTGGTCACCAAATGTTCTGTGACACACAGGTGGGACATGCTCTCTCCAGGGTAGTGGACATAGCATCCATGAGACCAGCTGGTGACCCCGCTATGTACTCCACTATCTCATTTATGAATTGGACCCACAGTTAGGACAGCTATTTCTTTGTAGCCTCACCTCAGGTAGGGTACCCAGGTTGTGTCACATGGCAACTGTAGTCCCACGTCACATGGCCAATACCTCCACTGAGGCTGGTTATTACTGTCCCATTACCCTGAGGAGACCTACCTGCAAAGACATGGGGAGGGATCATACTGCGGCTCGTACATGACTGCATAGGGGACATACATACTTTGCATCACACACGGTTTGTCTTGTTCAGGAGCGGTTCATGCCTTTAAAGCATGGTTGACATTTTCGGGACAGTCGCCGAGGCCACTGATGGGGGTGTTGCAGTCCATACAGCCTACCTCGACCTGGCAAAGGCCTTCATCACATTACCCCCCTCAGGTATCGTTGATAAACCCATTGGCTGGGATGTGAACACGTACATCACAGAATGTGTTGTAAACTGTCTATGTGACACAACCCACACGGTCATAGTTGCTGGCAGCATGTCAGACCTACTGCCTGTCACAAGTGGTGTCCCATGGGGCCCTTCCATGGGTGCACTCCTGTCATACACCTACATTTTCACGGTACAGGCACACACAGGGGTGCTATGGGCAACAGTGTTTGTAGATGACTGCAAAACAGGTGCCATAGTGGGACAGACATCTGACACAGATATCCTGTGAAGGGGCCTCCCAGGTATGCATATCTGCTGTCAGGGACATGTCCCACAGCTAAATGCGACGTAATGCAACATCATACCTGTGGAGAACTACTAGGTCACCCCTGTCCAGCATATAGGTGGCTGTCCACTCAGCACAGGGGTGATTACCAGGGATCAGGGGACAGTGTTTGTCGGTCACCATTCATTCCACACACACGTTGCTATCGTGGTTGTGTGGGACTTCTACATTGCCCACCTGTTGGTGCAGGGATTCACATCTACATCAGGCTAGGTCATTGTCTCCTTGTACCCATTACATGTTACACCTATGATCTACTACATTGCCCCATTCAGACTGTATCTGACCATACACCTACAGCAGCTGGGAAGCCCACATAGGTTGATTGTTGTACAGATGCAGGATGACACCATTTTGTGTAATGCTGCCCCACTTGTAGGACCCCTGCCACATTACGTCACATACCTGCTGTTTAGTGTTGACCTGTGCCTGACATACGAGGCCATGTCAACCCATATGTCATGTGTATGCTTCACCTACTGTATCCGCATCCCTCAGAACCACTAGGGCAGGTGACATTTACCTTGCCACGGTCATTAATGGGATGTGTTTGAGTGACACATATATCACCCAGACACTCATTATGCTGTGGATCTACATCACAGTACATGTGAGACAGACATCCTTCCTAGCCTTGTTCGCAGGTATGTTGTCCATTGGATGGAGAATTGCAGGTATAGGCCAGGGATTACATCATTATCAGTGCTTGACGGAGATACAGCAATATCATGGGTATTTCATCTGAAGCACAGAAGGTTGGCAAAGTCATCCTAACTATGGTGTAGTATTATGGCTGGGCCTGGGACGATGGCCTACCCTGTACCTATGGACGTGTGAACCTATATTCATAGTTTGTCACATTTACAATTGTCTATCCACTATACTCTTTCGCCACTGTATATTTCTGTGGCACATGATTGTCCTCTGTATTACATGCAGGTATGCTGTGTACGTTGCACATACGTCACTGTTGATGACAGTGTATCTGTGTCCCTAACACTGTGATACTGAGGACTACCACACATCCTTCACAGCATTACATGCATATGTCCATTCTATTCTTCTTTGGCCTATGGGGGTGTTAAGGCAAACATTACTCAAGTCCCTGTTTGTGCATGCTTCATGTTGGTGTTTGACCAGGCTCCGTTGCAGTCATGTGTTGGACAGTAGTGTGTCTGTGTGTTTGCCATGTGTTTTTATTGCCGGTACATCTGTGGGAGGTGTAGTTGGCACATGTTCCTCTTTGCAGGGACACCCATCCTGGGGTTTGTGTCATGCATCTGCACTTGGCACGTGCCATATGTCCTGTACTATTCCCACAGTCGTGTATGCCTTCATGCACTACTACTGCGTTTTACTGGCTGTGTGTATGTGGTACACATGGACATTGTGATGGTTGGCTTGACCTATTCCCATGCTAGAACGTACACATCTGTCAGTTATGGCTTTTAAATCAAACTGTAACACTCATTCGTATTTTCAAAATGACACTCAATAACACAGGAAGCTGGGATTAATAACATTTTACTACTGTGCAGCAGGAGGCAAAGGAGTATGCAGTAAAAGTTTAGACATTTGTTCAACTCTATACATGTTACATCTGTATGAGCATTCTGTATACTATCATCTTTTGCACACATTAATGATGTGGTCAGTCACAAGGCATTTACATTGCTAGAGTACAGAACATTGTATTCCTACAACAGTGCTCAGGTAATGCTTATTACATGTTTTCCCATGAGGATAGCCCAACCTTGCGAGCCACATATTCACTTAGACTGTACTGGTAAATTCTGCTCTGTCACGGTTCCAACACTGTTCATATCCAGTCCTCACTCCATGTCCTACTAGGTTCCTGTGTCTCTCTGCTGAGCAGCTGTACTCTGTGTTAGAGCTCACAAGCCTATCCTCCTCAGTGGAAGGATGACAGATATACCTGTACATACATGTATTATTCTGTAACCGAGCAGATGAGTAATGCTGACTGACATACACCTGCTGCACTGGTTACTGCTAGGGTCAGGGTTCAATCACACTGCAGCTACACTACAGGCAATTACATGCATGAGAAGCTGTACTGCCATATTGTCAGGTAGAATAATATGCATTATACACTACTTGCTTCTAAAGTTGCACGTCATATATATGTTTAAATATGTATTTTGCTAACATTCTCCCTCCTTTGATTGCTTCTACTCTATCCAGAAACATATACAACATTATTTCATTCCCTAGCCTCTTCCTCTGTGGAACGTTTAACTAGGCAAGTAATTTGTTGTACATTGCAAGTAGGATTGCATTTTCTATTGACAAATACCACTACAGGTCCTGATACATAGTCTCGGGTACAGGTATGTCGCCAGAGTCCCTGACTAATACTTACATGCACAGTATCCCGCACTAGACACATGCTCCCAATATGAGCAGAACAACACAAATGGCAATCATGATATTCAGTATGACTGACCCCATCCACCCAATGGTTTGTGGAAATGGTTCGTCAGTGGGTTTGGGCCTGGTTCCGCCATGGATGACACCTGCTGTATTACCTCTAGGTGGGCGTTGCTTTTGGTCTCTTCATGTGGTAGTTGGACACAGCGATCTTCTTCAGTAAGCGCATACGTACCAATTCTCAGCGCCACGGTGCAGTCGTGCGCTATTACATTTTGTGACACAACAGTTCTCATTGCATCCAGTTCATCAGTCACATGTTCAGGAGCAGAAAGTCACATTCATCCTTCCTCCGACAGGTTTTGATAACTTCCTCTGTTCCCTGATTGATTTCACTACTCCAGAAGCTGGGAGTGTTCCAGCCCAGGTTGTGACGCTGTCACTCAAGTCCATATGAATCGATATTCCTTTATCTCTTGCAGAAGACTGGAATGTCAGAACAGCTTCCATTTCACCCACTGGATTAGTAGGTTTCTCGACTGTGTTCCCAGTTCTTGAGCTATATGTGTTATAGTTCGTTCGCACCCACAGGCAATTGTACAGTATGTCATGTGACTGGAGCCAGATAACCCAAATAACAACTGCGGACCAATTCCCAGGTAACCATCGATATGCTTATTTCCCACAAACAACATAACAATATTCTACTTTACTACTGATGCGGGTTACCTCTGCATGTAACATATTCCTGTCTCTAACAGAGGACTGTTTATACAATTCAGGATGTTTCTGCACATCCTTCAACATTGTTCTCATGATGTTTCAATACAAATTAGGAATGGTGCTACAAGTAGTACTGTGATCTTTGGCTGTTATATGACATTCGTAAGACACAGTTATGTTACAAATACTCCCAACAACTGAAACTGTATCATGTTTATGATAACATACAATTCCTTTTTGTGTAACAGGTAAGTACATTGCCACGTTGTCCTGTGATCTCACAGAACCTGTATCAAAGTGTAGATATTCACAAGTCTCAATCTATCCCCAAGGGGACAACATGCATCGGACGTCCTCCATATGATGTAGGTATGGCAGTACAAACACAGCAATTTAAAGTGTTCCTAGTCTCTATATGCACACGCGTCATGCCTAGGTATCTGTTGAAGTGTGGAAGACACTCTGTGGCCAGTTCATCACATATCAGTATTTGTATCCGTGTAGTTATATGCAGGTAAGGTCCCAGAAAATGTAAAGTAAACACAAACATGGTTAATAGGTGTATAATCATTAGGACAGCAAACATAAATGTCTTTGGGGTTGCTTTGTATTGTTATACAGTCTTGGCGGGTGATTCAGGCTCTTTGGTATATCAGCTACAAGATGTCAATCAGACTTGATATCCTTTACCGGTTTGAAAAATGTGAGGTGGACCCAGGACGACCTCTCTGCAAACTTTACTGCGGTAGGCGTTGACAACAGTACCCGGTACAGACCTTCGCAATGTCCACTTGGCAATAATGTTCTTTGGATAACAGTGACATACACACAGGATACTGGTGTCAGCTATGCGTCCGTCTTCGTTTGCTCTTATCTGTAACAGACTTTAACTGAAGAACAGTGTTATTAGTTAACAATCCTCTCATGTCACCTGCTACTGAGTCATCGACCTCCGGCTCTGCAGGCATGACAGCTTTCCACTCTGGCACATGATATGCCATTCCACATACTACTTCGAAGTGGGTGCAGCACTTTACATTTGGAACTGTTGTCATGCTCAGCAATGCTAGAGGTAGACAGCACATGTAACTCGTCTGGATGTCACCCACCAACCTCCTCTACTTATTTCTCGGGATCCCATTTTACGGCACCAGCAGTCATGCTGACTGTGGGTTGTACATGCAATTTACATTCATGGTAATATGAACTAATCCCCCAGGTTGCGTGATTGTCTGGTTCACTACATGTGTTCTATTGTCACTGTAGCTTCTTTACAGCATACCAGATCTAGGGATACTTTATTTTACTGGCACCTTTGCCACTGCTGCTGCATCCGGATTAATGGTTGGGAATGCTTCTACCCATTTTGATTATATATATGTGTAATCGCTAAACAGTATTTGTTCCCTTCACATTTATGCAGATGTAAGATCTCCATACAAATAGTGCGGAACGGTTATGGTGGTGTAGGTAAACTCACTCCCTTCGGTTTAAATACTCCCTGTGCATGATATCTACTGCAAAGCGTGACACGCTGCTCATGAGGTTTGTATGTGGTTCGTAATTCCGTATGTTAGGGGTATTCTGTTAACCAAATGTACCATCCCCTGTTGAGACATGTCTCTACCCATGGCTCCACAAAGCCGCATATCTGAATACATTAGGCGTTAATATTGGCTTTCTCACTGTGGATATGTGCAGTCCGTGTTCAAGGATTGCTCCTCGTCATAACCACGTCGGCTTTTCTGCTTTCGTAGTTGCTGTTTGCATTGTTTGTACAGTTTCTACATCTAAACTGTCTGAGGTTTGTCATTCCTCATTCACACAAACACTTTCCAACTGTGAGGCTGCTTGTTTTGCAGGTGCATGAGCTCATGCCTTACCTTTCCTACTGTTATCCTGTTGCTTTCTATGCCCTGCACATTTACAATTACCTACTTCAGTGGGTAACTGCATGGAGTCTAATGCATTCAAGATCGAATGCGCATGATTAATCGGTTTACCGGTGGATGTTATCATTCCCCTATTCTTCCACTGCTGCTCATAAACATGCACTGTACAGACAACAGACTGACTATCGGGACATATGTCCAAACATCAGTTTTCCGCTACAGTACAAGCACGTGTTAAAGCTATCTATTCTGCTGCTTGAGCAGACACGTTATGCTGCAGGGTTTGGCCGTCTACAATGTCATTATCAATAACTACTGCATAACCTACTTGATCCGTTCCTGTAGGACTCTGTCTACATGATCCGTACACATTAACTGTCACCTCTGCATCATCTAAGGGTATATCAGTGATATCATGTCTGTGTGTAGTTATTTAATCCATTTCATATAGGCAACTGTGTGGTGTGCCATACACAGGTGTCGGACGTGACGTTGATAGGTTTCATGTTGTACAACGTTCAATCACCATATGAGGTTGACTCAGTGGTATGGTCAAACATGACAAATGTCTAGCACGGGTCAGGAATGCTATCTTCTCTTGCAGCAGACTGATCGCAACTGCATGAGACATTCTCACAGTGAGAGGGTGGTCTAGTAACATTACGGCCGGGGCCTGTACTGCCATGGGTGCTACAACAACTGCCTGTACACAATGTGGCACTGACCATGCCACAGTGTCCAACTGCAATGAGTAGTCAGCTATGTAGCGTTGCTTACTTCCCTGCTGTTGCATCAAGACTGACGTCATATATCTCCGCTTACAATCTACGGTCTGACAACATGTGTTATGATTATTCACAAGACCTACTACAGCTGTTGAGGCTATCAATCGTTCTAGTCTGCAGAACGCTGTTTCTGCTACTGTAATCCAGTGTAGTATGTGTTGTGATGCCATAGGTGTATTAAAGGTTAAGGCAAACAATACAGCGGATTCCACAGCATTGTTTGGTATCCAGATTTGACAAATGTTAGTCGGCCCAGACAGGACATCATTCCCTTCTTGTTAGTTGGCTTGGGTGCTTATTATATTGCTACCTTCCTATCGTCATGTGATGTTCTACCCTACTTGGATACCAGATATGCCAGGTAATTGACCTGTATTCTCTGTAGTTGCAATTTATGCTTGCTTACTTTATGTCCCTGTTCTGCTGATTATCTCAATAATGCTATTGTATCTTCCATACATTGCTGCTGGGTAGGGGCCAAGCAGAATATCATCCACATAAAGTAGAACTTGACTGGCCCGGGTGGAGTTAACACCGGAATGTAGCTAGCCATCTCCTGTGAGAATATCGTTGTACTTTCACAGTATCCCTTTGATAGCCGGGTATGGCTGTATCTGTCACCCTGACTGTATATGCAAAGCAATACGGACTATGTGGATGTATAGGTATTGCAAAGGAAGCATAGCTTATATGTACCACGGTAAGATACTTCTGTGGCATGTTCATAGCATTGAATATAGTGTGTGGGTCTGGCACCAACGCTACCCTAAGTATTCTTACATGATTTACAGCTTGTACATACTGTACCATCCGCCATTTCCCTTTTGGTTTCCGATCAGGAGATACAGGGGTATTGCATGGTGAATAGCGATTACTTTGTGGATGGGGAATTCCCTCTATGACTTTACAGATATCTTCTGGTGTCCACTGTCTATACGCTACGGGGGTTGGGTCCTGGCCTTCCTGTCCTGCATGAGGGTTCGGTACTTCAATTAATTGACAGATATCCTCACTCTGTTTTAGTACTGTGTTCTTACTCGGGTGTCCCTAGGTATGTTACGTGTTCGGGATGTGGTTTCAATAGCTTCTGTTACATTTGTTCGTTGTGCTACCTCTGTTGCCACAGGATAATGTGTGGGGACTAGCCTGCCCTCCCGCTTAATATCCTGGATGTGGTATCGGAGGTGGTAGGGGGTTGTGGGGGGGGGGCTATTGGTACTACTGTATTATGATCTTCTCTGTGTACGTATGATGCTTAGCCATTTGTAGTGTTCTGTTCCCTTCGGTACACTACCTCAGTCCACCTATGTGCATGACAGATACCCAATTGTCGCTGTTTTGTCGCCTGCACATCTTAGGGCTGCCACCTTTTCAAATGCACAATGTGGGACATTAGTGTTCGGAACGTGTAATTTTCCTGGTAAATGCATACCCACGCCCAGTACATAGGACAGGAATTCACGTTTTTCCAGGAGAGCGACCAATTGTTGTAGCATTTCAGTTGCTTATTCTGTTTATGATTATATGTTGCTGTTCCACATACAAATTTACTGTTTTATGCTACCATTTTGATAGATATCTGGGAAATGTTTGTCCTGAGATATCAGGACATTTGCCATTTGTTCGGTTTGTTTACAGGACACGGCTGGCCAAAGAGGGACTGTCCCTCTCAGGGTGGAACAGGTGTTTACCCTGGAACATGTGCATCAAATTTTCAGGGATTACAATGTTTCAGTAACGATATTTTGTGTAATATACCATCAATGTCATATTTATTACCCCATTTTGCTGCGTAACTCACATTATGTGCTCTCTGCGATTGCATATACTTCACGTCACCCGTCAAACGCGGATCACATGATCTGTTTCTTCAATAATCTCCCATATCCTCTACACGACTGCTACGTACCCTTCTGTCATACCACGTGGTGTCTCCTTCCCTGTATCCACTGTAGTGTCTACAATCACTATTTACTCTGCTGTGTGTTCCCCTGACCTATGTTCAGATTTAACAGAATTTGGATAGGTGTTACCCGCTATCACAACTGTTAACAGAAACACAATGTAGTCTGGTCCCTGATCTACAATAGAGACAAAAGGCAAACACTCCTTACCTGGGCCTCCTGTTTAAGGCTGCACGTTTTCTTCTTGGGATCCAGTTTTCCGCTTTTCAGCCACAGATCAGACAGTAAACAGCCTCTTTACACACAACAATTCAGTCGGAGGTCTTTTCATTCAAGAAGAACCATTTATGCATATTCTCCTGCGTACATGTCTAACCAGCCATGCACTCTGACCTGTAGCTTACCAAGGGAATTCCGGATTACAAGGATCACAATGTGAAATAAGTTGTTAAAACCAGACTGTAGTTATCAGTGGGCTTTTCTAAGTGACAGCCGATAACACAGGAGGCTCGGGTTCGGAAAGTTTTAGTAGTGTACACAGGCAGGCTAAATAATATACAGTCCAAGTATGTGAGTTTTGTCTGACTCTATACAGTAAGCAGTTTCTTTATATAGTGTTTACAATCAGCTTTTGCCCACCTTACTGACGTGGTCGGTCACAGGGCATTTCCATCACTATGGTCCGCAATAGTCTATACATACGTGGGTGCTGGGGTCGTGCTTTTAAAATGTTTTCCCATGGGAATAACACAGCCTTGCAAGGCACCTTGTACATTACAGTGTCCTTCTGTAATTGTAGCTGTTTCAAGGACCCTAGACTGTTCCGATACAGTGGACAGTTAATTTCTTAATACGTTGCTTTGTCTCTCTGGTAAGGAGTTGTACTGTTATCTTCGATAGAGCTCACAAGGCCATCCTCCTCTGGGGAAGGAGTGCTGTTATGCATGTACATACATTTATTGTTCTGTAACCCAGCAAATAATTAATGCTGACAGACATGAGCCTGCTGTACTGCTTACTGCCAGGTTCAGAATTCCATCACACTACAGCTTAGCTTCACCAATTACATGCAGGCTTAGTTCTACTGCCATATTGTACGGTACAATTCAATGCATTATATAGTATTTCGAGTCTAAACTGGAACTTCATATGTGTTTCTATATATTTTTCGAACAACATCCATCCGGCCATATGCATGTTGCTCCGCCTTTACCTTGACCGTGTGTATTTGTCCATCCGGCAACGCTACTCTCCACATGTCATGTCCCAGCTTCCCCTTCTTTGCCTGTAGCACCCTGTTAGGACGTCCTGTTTGGTAGGCACGTGTTCCGCTATATGTGATTGACTTCACTGCATAGATAATCATCGATGCGGTGGTCCAACGACCCGACTTGTCCACATGTGTACAGTTATGTGCACCGTGTCGTATGCAAACCTATATGGTTTGGACGGGTACATACTACATGCGGGATGTACACATTCTGCTGACACATTCACATGCAGCCATTTACATATCTGTACCTGCGGTGGGTTGGTGACATGTGGAATGCGTATTTGCCAGCGTGGCATTGCCTAACACAAACATCTTACCACATTTCAGGTATGCACATTGTGTGTGGTTGTATAGCTGCACACGGATGCTAGCAGGTTTGGGTGCAGAGGTATACATGGGTGGGACTGACATGTACAATGAGGCTATTGTGTAGTACATCCGAATGCATGGGTTCTGCTTCTGGATATTACACTTCAACATACGCCATCCAGTGTATGCAACAGAGACGTTGCTGGGTGTGGGATATGTTGCTATGCACATGTTTGCCTGTGTTTGAGGTATCTTGCTTCCTTACTGTTGTTATGTCAACACAGCTACCCGGCTATGTACTCTCACTACTGCTTGTGACCATTATGGTTGGCACCTTTTCCAATGCCCATAGTGGGGCATGTTATGTGGAAACTTCGGAATTTGCAGGACTACACATACCCACGGCTAGTGCAGTTGACAGAACTTCACTTGTTTGCCATACTATAAGCTTATTCTGTAAGCATTTGGGTTCCTTATTTATTTTCTTATGCCATGTCTGTGTTTCATATAGTAATGTATATGTTTTATGCTACTATTACATGTATATTGCGGGAATTGTCTTGGCAGGGGATCGGAGGTCATTTTCCATTTTTCTGATTGTTGCAGGGGCACAACTGTCCAATCAGGGACTGTCCATGTCACATTGGGACAGCAGGTAACCCTGGTGACCATGCCCATGTCGCTACTGGGGTTTCCACCTTTTCCAGTTTCCGATCTGGGATATTTCCGGGACTCACATCTGACTTTACAGGCCGACACATACACACGGTCACTATATAGCATAGAACTTCACTTGTTTGCCTAAATATAAGCTTATTGTTGTGGCAATTTGCTTGCTTATTCTGTTTCTTGTGTCATTTAGGTATTTCTGTTACAGAAATAACCAATTCATGCTACCATTACATTAAATACGGGATATCATTGTGTCCTACAATCGTAGCACATCAGCCATTTCTAATACGTTTTTGGGACACAACTGGCCATAGAGACTGCCCCAACCAAAGTGGGACAGGTGGTGACCTTAGTCGCTGCTCCTATGTCGGTGCGGCGCTGACATGCGGCTGTACACCTTCTCTGAGTGTAAACACTGACGGTGCATTGCGGGACAAACGCGGTCTTATGCGTATCCTTTGCTCCTTGGACGGGTACACTTATGCCTTCGTGGCTTGTATTTGCTTCTCCGTTAATTTGGGACGGGTACTATGTTGCATACTGTACGTGCGTTTCATTCTGCACGGGACCTGGCTGCTGCCATTACTATTGTGGGCGGACCGTGGCTGTCAGCACATTAGGTTGCTCACCTCATGCCGGCTTAGACACGCCTCCAGACGCATCCTACCTGGGCTCGCTCACGTACACTACGCACGTGTCTGTGATTCCGGTGCACTCTCATTAATATGTATATGGCGCTACTGCGCCAGCTATTCACTGCACCGCCGGCGCAAGCCTTACGCCGGCCTTGCGCCGAGCTTCATGAATCCCGGGGAAAGTCTTTTACGATGAAAGTGCTTAACTGAATTAAATTTAATTTATTGTGACAAGTACATTGTGTTCCCTGGCTATTTTTTTCTCAATTTAGGAAAATATTTTTAGTTACCTGCTGATCACATCTGCTGAAGATTCAACCCAGAGCAGCTGCCTCATTTGCCCAGCCCTAATTACAACTCTAATCTATTATTCTGCTGTTTGGTAAATATTTACTGTACATCTATAACTTTAAAACAAACAAAAACAAAACAATAACAAGTTTTGACATAATTTAATGTAAACCAGAACTTATATTGACTTTCAAGTAGCCCAAGTGTGCAAAGGTTCTGACATGTGGTGAAATTTTTTGACTACAATCAACAAGTATGCAGCATTCACTGTAGTATGGAATGTACTGAATTAATAAAAAATGTGTGTGTGTGTGTGTGTGTGTGTGTGTGTGTGTGTGTGTGTGTGTGTGTGTGTGTGTGTGTGTGTGTGTGTGTGTGTGTGTGTGTGTGTGTGTGTGTGTGTGTGTGTGTGTGTGTGTGTGTGTGTGTGTGTGTGTGTGTGTGTGTGTGTGGTGCACTGGAGGCATGCAAGCTGTAGTGCTTCCTTTATTAATGCCATCATGCTGCTTGTATTGATGGCACAATGCTGCAGAAGAAAACAGTTTGACGGTAGTTGTGATGTCATGTTTTCAAAGACTACTAAACCTTTTAATTAAAATTTTCTTCCAAAAATGTTATTTTTGCTTGTTTTCCAGTGTATCTTCCACATAAGGTGCTTTAGCAAAAGTAATGTTAATTGATTTATTCTTATTTACAACCTGCCATAAAAACATGTCATATTTAGAACAACTAAAACCATGGAGTGAAATTAAGCATTGTTCTACAAGGAAATTAATATAACTATAGTTTGTTTTTGATGTGTTATGTAGCTGAAAACTGTGTCTATGTGTCTATGTGTCTATGACTATGAAAGTATTATAATGAAATTCCAAAGGAATTATGTACATGCTCCAGATTCATTAATTCACATGCCTCTAGTACTATGGACTCATATGTTGAATTATATCCCTGTTTTCATTAAGAGGGTTGTGCTGAAGGCATGCTCAGTGTACAGAGCAAAATTATTTAAATATTTGTGACCAGAGCACCACATGATGTAGCAGAGCAGAAAAATATAAATTTTCTGTCTCTTCTTTTGCATTATAATATCATCAGGGAATGCATCCTTCCAACATGCAATGCTATGAAAGGTGCATATGTTGGCAATTATGTAGCTTACCTTAAGGTTACAGCTACCACTACAAACCTAGTAAGTCTTTATAAAGGCAGAATGTGGTAGCTGCATTGCATTTCATGAACTTAACTTACACATTACCATTAAACTCCACATACATGAACAGTTTGGTTTGTTCTGTCAATCTCTGTCTGGACTATTATCTGCTTTCCCCATAGTATCACCAGCTACCCCATTGTCATTGTAATATATATATATATATATATATATATATATATATATATATATATATATATATATATATACCAATCACTCTATGTCAGCTTAAATACAGACATTTAGCCCTTTCCTGTCAGCAACATATGAAGCAAATATTCTGTATACTACTAATAAACATCTCAAATAAAACATAATCTTTCTACTGTCGGTAAACCAAACCACATAAAACCCTACAAAACAATAGCTATTAATCAGTCATTTAATATTCTTTCCCACTGCTAGATTAGAGAACCATTGCCTAGCATTTTTCATACAATATCTATCTTTCTTTTCCTTTTTAGGAATAAATTATTTAGTTAACAAATACCACCCCTAACCAAATTTGTATTCATATCAAACAGAATTCTGATAAAAAAAAATGAAATACTTCTCCTTTGACAGTACATAATTGGTTGCAGCAACACTTAAGAAATTGCTTCTATGTATGTCAAAAAAAAACTTCATAACCAGATTTAAAATGTTAGATAGAACTAGACACAACACTTTTTACTAATTAAATCCTTTACCCTATTTTACAAAAGCATCATTACAATTTTGAAGTTCAGTGCATTAAATTCACCTCTGGTCCATTGAAAACCTCTATGGATACACTCTCCTAATATCAACTAGCTCCAGCAACCTCAATATTACCTTAATAAACTTAAATTGAGTAAAGATATGGACCACCTGGGCCTTGCTGGCTAGCCCCATTATCATTGCCATTACAGATTCTTGACTAAAAGAGGATTATTCTGCCTCTACATTCCTTAGACAAAACTACAAATCCTTATTGACAATAGACTTGGCCCCTTTAAAGGTGGTGGGGCATTTTTACTCATCAAGAAAAACACCAAATTCAAACATCAGTGAAAAAGAAACAGTACTTGGGTTGACACTTATTTAAGTTGGTTAAGTTCTAACCCAATAACACTACCTTTAGAAATATCCAAACTTCAGTTTGGCGGACTGAACAAAGCAAAATTAGTGGTTTACTTAATTGTCATTTTGAAAGATATCAGCCAAGTAATCTGCTTTTCCTGTACACCTGTCATATCCTTTTACTGGACAGTATTCAATGAATAGTATTTTACTTGTATTTTCTCTTTTTTATGTAACATTCACTTTGGTAACTTTGCATCAATCTCTTGGTTTGCTCCTTACACACAAAATGCAGACAATGCATATTTTTCTTCATCATCAGTTTTGTGGAGAATTTATCTTTGAATTTTTTCTCAGTGTGGTGATAGTTCAACCTTCAATATCTCTTAAACTATAAGTGAACATGTCAAGAAATTTAAACTTTTGATTCAATATATCTGAACTGTATTTCACTGTAAGAGGTCTTAGTGACAAACTAGCAAAAGTCAAGTGACCATGTTTCTTCATACTGCATTCATGACAGTCATTAAGGTATTAATGCTTGCTGTCTAAATTAAGGAAGATAAAATGAGTTTGGCAGTGATAAAATGTAAGTGTTGGTCATACAGTGAGCCAAGGATGTTCTTCTATGTAAGACATTTGGTTTTCATCAAAACCAAAGGATTTAGCAGACAATTAATGCTTATGTGACTGAAATGAGTCATAAAGTAAATGATTATTATTTTGGACAGCTATATGACTTACTGATCAGAGATTGAATTGTGAGAACTATTAGAAATGACAGCATAATTTTGAAAGAATAAGATGTCACACTTAAGTTAGCAGTGCACGTGTGTTGTATGAGTCAACTTTCAAATGTCCCATTAAAATCACTAATTGATGGCAATGAAATAAATAAAATTGACAACGAACCTGAAAATAACGAGAAAAAAGCCAAAGATCTGTTAAAATAATAATACTAAAAATCAGTGTAACAACATTGGGAGCTGGGATATGAAAACTGATTAGCTGAAACACAGTTAGGGCCTACTAAGATTAATGCTGTTGGCTGCCTATCACTAGGAAATGGAAATCATAAGCAAAAACAAGTGTAATAGAATTGCTAAATGTTATAAAGGAGATAAAAGAACTTGAGGTGGGATCTTTAGAAATGGAAAAAAGTAAACTACGTAGAAATAAATGGAATCTGTAAGAACAAGACATACAAAATAATGTCATTTCAGGGAAGGCAGGACTTGAGCATTATATGCAATGTTTAATTGATTAACTGTTAAGACAAAAATCATATTTGAATAATGTGTATAAAGGGAAATGTTGTAATGGTATGTTTTCTCTTTTATAATTGCAGTGTGATGTTAATAAAGCTTTTGAAACCATAGTCACTGTATTCATAGTGGCTATTGGCACAAAATATAACAGTGTAAGACAAAAATGCGTTCTAAAATGTGTACAATCTGGGTATTATACAAGAAAAGTTTTCAGTATAAAGAAGTTGCAAAACCAGACTATTAATAGTCGGAGACACACAATAATGTAAAGGTAGAAATGTTTGATAATACAGTGGAGTTGTGTTTGCAGTGTCTACCTGCAAATATGGTGTATTAGAGAACCAATAATACACGTTGCAAAGCTATAATGTATGTCAGAACAACTGAAAAAATAACAGACAAAGCAGTTTGTTCTGAAAAGCTGTATATAAATGGCAAATGGGTTGTTAGGCTTGATATTAGAGATGAATGTAATACCTCAGGGTCATTATCCTAGTAATCAACTATGAACATATTAACCTATATCCCCAGTCAAATGGGAACATGTAATGTATGATATAGACTAGAAAAATATTCTTAAGAAATGTGATACGTCTGATCAAACTGACACTCATCTATCATTATTATGCTACATAATTATACCATTACAAGCTATTGGTTTATTTCCTGTACAGTTACTAGTAGGAAGACATTTAAGATCCAAGTCGTTAACATCTTTTACATTGTTGGCACCAGAAAGTAAAAATGCAAACTTTGGAATTGCTCAGGAAAAAAAAAACATATCAGGCAAAAACAGCACTATGGCAGAAGTGCAAGAAACTTATCTTGTCCAAGACAAGGGGAAAGAATCAGATTGATACCAGATCAAATTATAATTAGTCTGTTCTGAATATAGTCAGAGATCATAATTTGGATAAGTATTAGATATGCAGATATAAAGGACAAATTGTATATATTTGTTAAAATTTATTACCAGACAGTCAAACTGTCATATAGAATTTTTAGGTACAGTGTCTAAAATACCTGCAGATTTGTCTTAAGCGGTAAGAAGAACTAAGCGTCCAAGTAGTAATTCGACTTCTACCCCTTTGCTTCTGTTAATATTAGCAGTCCAGCCTAGTCAAAGATCAGTAACTTTTTGTCCTGCTGCAAAGAGTGATGAGCCTATATCTCATTCTACAGGATACTTTACCAAATATGATTGTCTTAATAAATAGATACTCCAACTCAGTGCATGCGCATGATGTCCCAGGTTCTAGTTATATTCTAATTGCTTTCAAGTTTCAGATAATTGTACCTTGTCTCATGCTTTCTAGCTAAAGTACAAGTACGTATATACATACATACATACAGACATACATACATACATACATACATACATAGATACATACATACATGCATACAAAGATGTATATTTATTTATTTATTTATTTGTGTGTGTATGCATATGTAATGCAGTTCAGCAATAGATTTTCTATCTATCTATGGATGTCATGCAGCTGTTCGAAAGTTCATGTTTGAACAGTGAGAAGACCAGCAAAAGTGGCAGAATATAAAATAAACACACAAATTAAAAGATCTTTCATATGTAAGGTTGCAGTACAGTGTGTAATGTGTTTGGAGTTGGCAATGTTGGCAATTATCGGTCAATATATACATATATGTATATATACAGTGGATATAAAAAGTCTACACACTCCTGTTAAAATGCCAAGTTTTTGTGATATAAAAAAATGAGACCGCAATAAATCATTTCAAAACTTTTCCCACCTTTAATGTGACCTATAACCTGTACAATTTTATTGAAAAATAAACAAAGCTGTTACAGGAAAAAATATAAAAAATAAAAAATGTACAATATGCTGGCTGCATAAGTCTGTACACCCTTAAACTAATACTTTGTTGTGTGTACACACCCTTAAACTAATGCATTGTTGAAGCACCTTTTGATTTAATTACAGCATTCAGCCTTCTTGGGTACACACCTGCCATCAATTAAGAGACTCTGATTAACCCCAAATAAAGTTCAATTGTCCTAATAGGATTTTCCTAACATTTACTCAGTTGCCTACTACAGCAAAAACCATGGTTCACAGAAAGCTTACAAAGCATCAAAGGGATCTCATTGTTGTAAGGTATCACTCAGGAGAAGGGTACAAGAATGTTTCCACAGCATTGGATATACCATGAAACACAGTGAAGACAGTCATCAAAAAGTGGAGAAATATGGGACAACAGTGACATTGCAAAGAACTGGAGTCCCTCCAAAACTGATAAAAAGATAAGACAAAAACTGGTCAGGGAGGCTGCCAAGAGACCTACAACAACACTGAAGGAACTGTAGGAATTTCTGGCAAGTAATAGTTGTATACTACCTTTGACAACAATCTCCCATATTGTCCATATGTCTGGACTATGGGGTAGGGTTGCATGACGGAAGCCTTTTCTTACACAGAAAAACATCCAGGCCCAGCTAAAGTTTGCAAAACAATACATCAAGTCTCCCAAAAGCATGTGGTAAAATGTATTATGGTCTGATGAGACCAAGGTTGAACTTTTTGGCCACAATTCCAAAAGGTACATTTGGCGCAAAAACAACATTTTGCATCAAAAAAAGAATGCCATCTCCATGGTGTACATGGTTGTGACAGTATAATGCTTTGGGTTTGCTTTTCTTCAGCTGGAACTGCGGTTTTAGTCAAGGTGGAGGGAATTATAAACAGTTCCAAATACCAGTCACTTTTGGCCCAAAACCTTCAGGTGTCTGTTAGAAAGCTGAAGATGAAGAGGAATTTCACCTTTCAACATGACAATGACCCCAAGCATACATCCAAATCAACAAAAGAAAATTAAAGTTTTAGAATGGCCGAGTCAGAGCCCAGACCTAAATCCAATAGAAAATCTGTGGAATGACCTGAAGAGGACTGTACAAAAGAGATGCCCTTGCAATCTGAAAGATATGGAGCACTTTGGCAAGGAAGAGTGAGCAAACATTGCCAAGTTAAGATGTGCCATGCTGATAGACTCCTACCCAAGAAGACTGAATGCTGTAATTAAACCAAAAGGTGCTTCAACAAAGTATTAGTTTAAGGGTGTGCACACTTACGCAACTAGCATAGTGTATGTTTTTTATTTTTTTATATTTTTCTCTTAGCAGATTTGTTTTTCAATTGAATTGTACAGGTTATAGGTCACATTAAAGGTGGAAAAAGTTTTGAAATGATTTATTGTGGTCTCATTTTTTATATCACAAAAACCTGGCATTTTAACAGGGGTGTGTAAACTTTTTATATCCACTCTGTATATATATATATATATATATATATATATATATATATATATATATATATATATATATATATATATATATATATATATTCATAGGAGTTTAATAGCCTAATGACCACAAGGGTCTTTTTAAGCCTAGCCATACATCCCAAATCTCTGACAAGTTCTGATATCCTTGGTAAGTGTAAGCAAGGGCCAGGGAGATGAACAATTTACAGGTTGCCTGTGTCCATTAGAGACACAGGTGCCAAATCAGGGATGAATTTCTGGTTCCCCATCCAATTGTCCAAGTTGCATTTAAATTGGGTTATGGAGGAACTCTGCTTCATATGGATGGGGAGCCTGTTCCATAGCCGGTGTAGTTTCTGGGATAAATACTTGTCTCTCCAGCAGGTCCTATTGTTATCACAGGCAAGGTTTAAGTCTTTAGAATGGGTAATTCTGATGCTTTTTGTTTTGTGGATATGCAGGAGGTCCAACAAAGTGGGTTCTGATAATGCCCTGTATGCCAGGCACAGATCTCTTCTCAAAAGCCTGTAGGAGACAGAATTCAGGAATAGGGCCTTGAGGCAGTCTGCATAGGACATTTTACTTATGCCATGTATTCTTTTATTGAGGAACCTCTGTTGGCATTCCAATTCTTGGATATGTCTAGTTAGGTACATACCAAAGGGGGCATTGTACTCAATGATAGGTCTGATGAATGCCAAATACAGTGGAACAATGACTTCCTTGGACATGAATGCCATACCTTTGTTTATAAGTTGTGCAGATTAGAATGATATCCTCACTACTGTAGACATGTGATAGTCAAAGGTTAGATTACTATCTATGTGTGTCCCTAAGTCCCTGACTACTGGGTCAGCTCTAAGGAGTGTGTTGTCAATATGATAGTTACCAGGGATGGATGACTTCTCAAAGGATACTATTATGCATTTCTTGGCATTTAGTTTTAGTCCATGGCTGTCACACCATTTGTTTGTCTGTGTCAGCCCCTCCTGGAGAATATTTGTGTTAGTGTGAAATTCAGTGACAGCTCCTAATTTGCAATCATCTTCAAGTTTAGTCAGCCAGAGACCAGTGACATTGGCCTTGACTTCTGAGAAGTAAATGCCAAAAAGTAGCAGTCCAAGGACTGATGCCTGAGGGACTCCACTTGTGACTGGCCTCTTTGTAGAGGTGGACTCCCGAGTTCTAACTTCCTGGGTCCATTCAGTGAAACAGTTGGCTATCCACCGGGTGACATACGAGTTTGTACCTAACCTTTTGAGTTTGTCAACAATGCCCAGGTGGGGTATTGTGTCAAATGCCTTGGCCAGGTCAAGGTAGGCAGTGTGAACCATTCTTCCCTCATCCATTGCTTTGGTTACCTTCTCAAAGAAGAATAAATGCCCAAACAGCACAGGACCTGGTTGTTCACAGTTGAAATGATAATGTCTCAAAATAGACAAAAGCAACTTTATTCCACAAAAATCAGTAAAGGTTGAGTGCTTTCACTCGGTCAATACCGAGCTTCCTCAGAACAAATGGCAAATAACTACCATAACAGTTCTTAAATAGTAATTCCTAATCACATGGCTCTTCTTCCCTAATCAACATTTAAAATTTATGGTGTTGGAACAAGTGATCCCAGATCTCAGGGGGGGCAATTAGGAAGCCAGGCTGGAGTACCGGGAACTGCTTTGGCAATTGAAGCTTGATGCAGCGAGGGCTCCAGGTTTGAATGACAACATTAACATCAGTAGTGCTTTAAAATTAAGAGCTGCCCATTTATAATATCGTACACATTGAACACATTCTTTGGATTGATATTATACATTTTTTATTGATTAGTTAACACAATTTAGGCTCCAGGATTGGGTTATTATATATGGATACCATTATTATTTTTTTTGGTTTTAAACACACACATGTTTGGTTTTATTTTTATATTATAATGTTGGGTAATGTAATTATTTTGAATGATAACGTTTTTATGACTGTTGGATAGTAATTATGGTTTAATTAGGTGGCTTAGTATATTATTTTATATTAATTTATATTATTTTATTAGGTCACACACTATTTAACCATATTTTAATATTTGGGTTTTACCTATTTATTACTATGACAATGTAGTAGTATTTGAATCATTTATTATTTTTACATGGTAGCACTTTAAATGATTGGGGAAGAAGAGCCATGTGATTAGGAATTACTATTTAAGAACTGTTATGGTAGTTATTTGCCATTTGTTCTGAGGAAGCTCGGTATTGACCTAGTGAAAGCGCTCAACCTTTACTGATTTTTGTGGAATAAAGTTGCTTTTGTCTATTTTGAGACATTATCATTTCAATTGTGAACACCCGGGTCCTGTGCTGTGTGGGCGTTTATTCTTCTTGGTTCATTTCTACCTTCTCAAAGAAGTCCACCAGGTTGAGTAGGCATGATATTCTCTTGACAAAACCAAACTGGGTTGGATTCAGTGTCTGGAGGTTTATTATATTCTTTTGATCATTTTCATGATAATTCTTTCCATGGCTTTATATATCAGATTAGTGAGACTTATGAGCCTGTAGTTTTCAGGGTCTGTAGATGGCCCACCTTTGTACAGAGGGATGACTGTTGCCGTTCTCCATTCATGAGGCATGAAGCCTGTTTGGAGGCTACAGTTTAATAGCAATTCCAGAGACCATGACAGGTCACATTTGGTGCTATTTAGAAGGCTTCCTAGGATATTGTCTGGGCCCATTGATGCAGTGTTCTTGGTCTTAGACAGACCATTAAGGACCCATTCCCTAGTGACAGTAGGGGGAGTTATATTTGATGGTATTTTCTGAAAGAAGGTTGAGGGGAAGAGAGGAGTAAAACTGGAGGTGAACTTATCAGCCAGGAGGTTTGCTGTATCTTCTGGCTCAGTATAGGTGGCTCCATTTACAGTGATCTCTGCAAGCAATTGTGTATTGCCTTTGAGGATGCAGACATAGAGATCGCACTACAGCAGGGAATATAAAAATCTCCTGTTCTGTGCTCTACTGACAATGTAGAGCGATCTCGGAGTTGGTATATTTAAGTAGGTGGTGGGGGGGTGCAGGGGGGCTTGCCCCCCTGCATTACTGTCTTCTTTAACTGTTTTTTTTTTTTTGTTACAATTTCAGAAGATCGAACTTCTGAAATATCGATCATATGGTCTCGACCATATGGCCTTCGATATTTCAGCTGTTTGATCTTTAGAAGTGTAAATATATATATATATATATATATATATATATATATATATATATATATATTGCGTTTATATCATGTTATCGAAAGATGAAAATAGCAAATGCTATTTCATCGGCCCCAAAACATCTAAACATGAAAATATCAAACATTCAGTACAGCGAGTTTTTTCCCATGGAAAAAATTTGCTGCTCCAAAACACATACAACACAAGCACATCAGACAAACAGCAACCACACACATACACTTAAATTCCTACATCTAACGCTACACTAAACTAAACATACACTACTATCTACCCACTTACCTTAACCCAAACCCTAACCCTAAGGTCCGTCACTATCGAACACTCATCTAACCCGCGCCCTAACCCTAACATACTTAAACCACCCCTAACCCTAAAGTCTGTCACTATCGCTCACACGCCTAACCTGCACCCTAACCCTAACTCACTTAACCCACCCCTAACCCTAACATACAAATAATCGCACACTTACCTAAACCCAACCCATAACTTTCTACCACAGCGCTAAGAATAGTGAAGCCACAGAAACAGCCAACCGAATTCTTTCCCGAGGGAAGAATTTGCTG